>NC_050577.1:231831957-232131957 GCF_011100635.1 Trichosurus vulpecula | reverse complement strand
GGGGGAAAATAGAAAAAGAAAGGGAAAAATGTAACAAATATGCAGTCAAGAAAAACAAATTCCCCTATTAGTCATATGCAAAATACATGTCTCATTTTGCACGCTTGGCCAGTCATTTCTATGTGAATTAAATGTTTCATCGTACATTCCCTGGAATTATGTCTGGTCATGTGTTGATCAGAGTTTTTCAATCTCTCAAGGTTTTGCTTTGTTTTTACAGTATTGTTTTTTCTAATATAAATTGCGTTCCTGTTTCTGCTCATTTTACTCTATAGTATTACACTTATGGACATAGATATAGGTACAGATATGTATGGGTATATTAAGCATAAGAATAGATATAGACTTAGAGATAGAGATGAAGGAGATAGCATTATAGATGATATAGCTATAGATGTAGATAATTGAAGAGGCAGATATCAGAACAAAAACAGATATAGATGTAGACATTGAAATAGTTGGTACTGTTGTTGTTTCTTTTGTTGTCATTCTTTGTCTTTTGTTTTCAGAGAGGATATATCATTAACACAAAATTTATGACCTTGGAGAGGACCATGGGCATGCCCGAATGGTTCAGAATCACAAAGTATATGGGATTCTCTAGGTAGAAGGCAGAGAAAATATAACATTCATTTAGACTCCAAAGGATCAGATTCAAGGACCAATGCTCCCAGTTTGATATTGTGACAATAATATTCCAAAACCAATAAGCCTACCTCACTATAGTAAAAAGGAAATTAGAGCAAAATATCATAGCAAAGAGCCAAGTCATACTTGTGCTTCCCCTTGTTCCTATAAGAAGATCACTAACAAATCTTAACTCTCTGAGCTCAGCAATCTCTCTTGCAGTTCTGCTGCCTCCAAGTTCCTTGATCTCTGCAAATCTCTCTTGTATTCAGCACACTCTTAGTGCTGGCTCTCTGCTTCTGAATCCTGCCATTCTCCATTCTGCTTTTTCTTCCAGCTCTGTTCTTCCAGTTCTACTCTTCATCCTCAGTCCTCAGTTCTGCTCTGCTCCAAATTCTGTTCTCTCTTTTCATAAAGTCCTAGATGTCATCTAATCAATTAGAACTTCATTTGATTGACTAGAAGTCAGAAACATACCATTGGCTCTGATCTTAGCAATTCCCCTTAGGGCCCTGAGGGCTTCAGGCCTCTTGAAAACTAGCAAACTAGTTTGCTAACTAGCCTGGGGCCTCAGGCATAGTTAGTAAAGCTGCAGGCCTGTTTCTAATCAGACCTCCCTTTGTTGGCCCCACTTGAAGCCTATTCAATGGGTGGGAAATATCTTTCCCTTACTCATCAGCTTTATGGAGGACCAATGACATCATGGTGTGATGTCTTGGCTCATGTGTGAATTACATTTAAATGAGGCAGAGTCGCACCAAGTCATCAGCCCTTCTCTTGCAGAATTATCAAAGTCCAGTGGCAAGAGAAAAAGTGATGATGAATGGAGATGGCCCAGGATACAGTGGTTGACCTTGGTGTCTTGATGTCTGGCCAAGTTCTTAGAACTCCACATGGCCACATCTTCATGGCTATTGGAACACATTGTTCTTATCCTCCCATTCCACAGTTGCAGTTATAGATAGTTATAAATATGTATATCCATATCTAGATATATAGAGATATAAGATATATATAATGTTTATGGCTGTAAGGTTAAGAAAGGATACATTATCTGTGGAGAACTTATTTAAGAACACACACACGCAAAATCACTGGATGAGAAGACATGGTGAGATTGTAACCCATGCTGGCACTTACATTAATGAGATTACAGATCCATTGAAATATTTAAATGATTATACACACAACAAATGTGAGTAGTTCAATCTCATGAAGTATCATGGTTGTAACAAAAGCTGTTTAGTAGTGTTCTTCTAAGGAGTTATTTGTCATATCCCAATGAAATAACTTAAACAACAGGGCAAGCTTTAGATGCCATCATCTATTTTGAAGTGGTAATGACTTATTTGTTTATTGGCCCTCATTTTAATTTCTTAAAATCTAATTCATCTGATAACTCAAAAAACATTATAATGGTAAGAAACTATGCTCCCATAAATTTATGTTCCGAGTAACAACATTTCAATTATTGTCGACCTGTTATATTTTTCCTGATTTATATCATCATTGCATTATTGAAAGCAAAACTAAGTCATGAGTGCTTGTGACACATGTAAAGTTTTAAGGGGAGAATAAGTCCTTAAAATGTATATTTGTGTATGTGCACATGTACACTGTATCTCTCATCTATCTATTGGCAGCTAGATGGCGCAACAGATAGAGTGTTTCATTTAACAGTCTGCAAGACTCGAGTTTGAATCCTGCCTCAAAGATGTACTAGTGATCTTTGGGCAATTTATTTAACATCTGAGCCACAATTATTTTTCTCTAAAATGGTGATAATAACGGCACCTGCCACAAAGATCTATTATGAGGATCACATAAAAAAGATATATAAAAAGAAATATAAGATATATAGAGATATATTATATGTAATATTTAAGGAATTAAAGAAAAACTAGGTATCATTATGTATGCCTGTATAGACAGTTATATACCTGGATACAAGTATATCCATACTTGTAAGGACATATATACAAGTGTATTCATTTAGTAGCTGTATATTTCTTGCTTATGTAGATTTTGGATATAACCCCCAGGATCTATCTAAATGTGGCTCACTGGGAAGCATGAATAAATATCTCTGGAATTTTACCCACCCATGTCCAGGGGAGATGATTCTTTGAAATCCTTTCATTTCTGCCTAGTGGAGAGGAGAAGGGCCATGAGCTTGGCTATAATATTCTCTTGTATAAGGGATGCGGGCAGAATATAATTATATTTTTCAGGTCCCCTAAATATTGCTTTCTAAAGTTATATTTTTTCAGTGTCATGATGCTATTCTGGTTTTTAATGCCATAATGGGGAAAGTGTATTTTAAAATATTAATTATGTAATTAATTAATTAACTTTTAGTTTTCAACATTCACTTTCATGAGATTTTGAGTTCCAAATTTTCTCCTCCTCCTTCTCCTTCCCCCAGCTCAGGTGGACAATCTGATATAGCTCTACATATATGTATTTTCACATTAATCATGCAAAGAAGAAGTACAAACAATGGGAAGAAGCAGGAGAAAGAAGACACAAACAAACAAAAGAGCAAATAGTATGCTTTGATCTAAATTTATACTCCATAGGTTTTTCTCTGGATGTGGATAGCATTTTCTATAATGAGTCTTTTGGAGTTGTCTTAGATCCTTGCATTTCTATGAACAGCTAAGTCTGTCAAAGTTAGTCGTCTCACAATGTTGCTATTACTGTGTTCTCTTGGTTCTACTCACTTCACTCAGCATCAGTTTATGTAAGGCTTTCCAGGTTTTTCTCAAGTCTGCCTGCTCATCATTTTCTTTGGGAGGGGAGATAATTTTTTAAAATAATTTATTTGTTTTTAGTTTATAACATTCAGTTCCAGAAGCTTTTGAGTTCCAAATTTTCTCCCCCTCCCTCTGTTCGCCTTTCCTGTCCTCCCCAAGACAGTATGCAATCCAGTATAGGCTCTATATATACATTCATATTAAACATATCTTCACACTAGTCATGTTGCAAAAAACAATTATAACCAATGGAATGAACAACGAGAAAAAAGAAATGAAACAAAAGAGAAAGAGAGCAAATAGTATGCTTTGATCTTCATTCAGACTCAGCAATTCCTTCTCTCAATGTGGATGACATTCTCCATCATGAATCTTTTGGAATTGTCTTAGAATCTTGTACGTCTGAGAAGAGGCCAGTCTATCAAAGTTAGTCATTGCACAATGTGGCTGTAGTTGTATATAATGCTCTCCTGGTTCTGCTCCTCTCACTCAGCATCAGTTTTTATTAGTCTTTCCATATTTTCCTTAAGTCTGCAGGCTCATCATTTCTTATCAAACAAGAGTATTCCATTCATATGCCACACAATTTTTAGTTTTCAACATTCACTTCCATTAAATTTTGAGTTCTAAATTTTCTCCCCCTCCCTACCTTTCCCCCACCTCAGGTGAGCAATCTGATACAGGCTCTACATATACATAGTTTCACATTAGTTGTCCAGAGAAGAAGTAGAACCAATGGGAAGAAGCATGAGAAAGGAGAAACAAACAAACAAAAAGAACACGTATACCACAGCTTGTTCAGCCATTCCCCAATTGATGAACATTCTCTCAATTTCCAATTTTTGGCCATCACAAAAAAGAGTTTCTATAAATATTTTTATATGGGCCCTTTTCCCATTTGTACGATGTCTTTGGGATACAGATGTAGAAATGGTATTTCTGGGTCAAAGGGTATGCACAGTTTTATAACCCTTTTGGCATAGTTCCAAATTACTCTCCAGAATGGTTGGACCAGTTCACAACTCCACAAACAATGCATTAGTGCTCCAATTTTCCCCCATTTTCTCCCACATTTATAATTTTCCTGTTTTGTCATGTTAGCCAATCTGATAGGTTGATGTGATACCTCAGAGTTGTTTTGATTTGTATTTTTCTAATCAATAGTGATTTAGAGCATTTTGCTCTTATGACTATAGATAGCTTTAATTTCTTTATCTGAAAACTGCCTTTTCTTATCCTTTGACCATTTATCAATTGAAGAATGACTTGTATTCTTGTAAATTTGACTCAGTTCTCTATATATTTTGGAAATGAGGGCTTTATCAGATACATTGGTTGTAATTTTTTTCCTCAATTTTCTGCTTCCCTTCTTATCTTGGTTGCATTGGCTTTGTTTGTGCAAAAACTTTCTGATTTAATGTAATCAAAATCATCCATTTTGTATTTCATAATTTTCTGTATGTCTTGTTTGGTCATAAATTCTTCCCTTCTCTGTAGATCTAACAGGCAAACTATTCCTTTTTCTGCCTTTTTGCTTATTTTGTCAGCCTTTATATATAAGTCACATACCCATTTTGGCTTTATCTTAGTATATGCTGTACAATATTGGTCTATGCCCATTTTCTGTCATACTATTTTACAGTTTTCCCAGAAATTTTTGTTAAATAATGAGTTCTCATCCCAAAAGCTGGAGACTTTGGATTTATCAAACAGTAGATTAATATAGTCATTGACGCCCATGTCTTGTGTATGTAACCTATTCTGTTGATCTGCCACTCTGTTTCTTAGCCAGTACCAAGTAGTTTTCATGATTGCTGCTTTATAAAAACAATTTAAGATTTGGTACATCTAGGCCAATGGGATAGGTGTATTCCAATCTTCTATCTGCAAGCTCAACTCTTTCTTACCAAATGCTTTTTACACAGAAGATCACCAGAAGTAGTGAATAGCAAGTAAATCCATTCATCAGGCTGATAGCCAACTGAAACTTGATAAGTTATACATAGAATATAGTAGAAAATATACCAGTGAATGGCCTGTTGGGAAATGCTACTTCAGTTCAATCAAGAGAGTCAGCATCTCAAAATTTACCTAAGGATAAGTTTCCTTAAGGGTGTTTTGAGGAACAGCTTCTCCCTATGTCTGTCTTCCTAAGTCCATAATCTGTTTCCAGTGGTAGCTTCCTGAAATGAGTATGGAGCTGTATCTATCCTTTAACAAATCAGATATGAAAAATAATGTTTCTTTTCTCCGAAGATCTCACACCAACTGGATGCTTCACACAGCATCTAGCATTAAAATATTGTTCTCTAGACCTATTAGGAGACTCATGTCATTTTTCTAATCATGGCAAAAAACCTGGGTTATGTGCATACAGAGAGATAAACAGAGGTAAATATAGGGATAGAGTCTGGAAGTTTGATTCCATTGGTACAGGGGTTTCCTGGTTAGGGAAACCTGATCTACCAATGCAATTTGACAGCTTCTCTTCAATGTAAAGTCTGAGAGAATTGTCCAGGGCAGTAAGAGGTTAAATTACTTCCCTAGGGACACAGCTCATGTATGGCAGATACCATAGTTGTTACCAGTTCTCCATGGCTTTGAGGCTGGCTCTGTCCGCTACACCACTCTGTATCCCATAGCAAGAATGTATGCTGATAGATCTATATTGGTATATGTGTCAATTTATACATATCTATATGCACAAATATAGACTTACGTGTATACCTATCTTAATTCTAACAATGGAGATGTTAACTGTTTATGATTCACTCGAGGATTTTCTAGGGAACAATGAAACTTTTAGCAACTTGCCTAGATAAACAAAGTACTTTTTTTTTTCAAAATATACTTACTTGATTCTAGTTGTTTTCAAGATATTTTATGCTAAATCACAATAAAAATTGAGAAGTCATATGCTAGCAGCTTCCTATTTTGCACCCATTCTCTTCTTTACTCAGAAAATTTAGGGAAAGACAGTAGAATTAACAATTGCCTTTGGATAACTATACTAATTTTCCTTTTCAAATGTAAACCAATTTAATGTCAAGGCAGCAGAAATGGGTGACCCATTATTTGAGGGGAAGATGTGTTAACATCTTTATAATTGGCTAAACTTCAGCTCTCCTCTTGCTGTTTTTTTATTTTACAAATAGATAACAGATATTCCCTGATTTTTTTCTCCAGGAACATAGAGCTCGATATTTGAGTCTATCATCCTGGAAATTTTAACTGTCTCTTCTGATAGTGAAAATATAATCTAGAAGGAAAAGAAAAAAGCATGTGGGTAAAGTGGCTTTCAACAGGATCAGCTGAAAAAACAGCCGCCCATGGAAATGATTCCTTTCTCCCAGGGCTGGAGGAGAAGCCCTTGAAATCAATCTTTACCCTTGCTACTGCTGACATTTCCCCCTTCTTATAGCCCATCCAAGAATTATTCCCTCAACATGAGTGTAATTGACAACAGTGAGTAATTTCAAGGTCTTTTTTGTATTGACCTTTCTGATCTGTTTGATGTTCCAGAGTCTCTGATGCATAATGAAATATTGTAAATGCAAGCAGGCTTCAGGCTGTTTTTAAGTCAGGCATTTTTTTTTGTCTCTTAACTCTGAAGTCAAAAGAAACACAGGAGGATAATTTCCATGTCAGATCCACCACAATATGCACTTACACACTTGCACTTCTTTAAATGAATTAAAACCTATAAACATGTTAATAGAGAATGTTTATAAATTCATTTAAGGTAATATAGACATTCCTTTAAACCATTATTGATTA
Source organism: Trichosurus vulpecula (assembly GCF_011100635.1). Lineage (NCBI taxonomy): Eukaryota > Metazoa > Chordata > Mammalia > Diprotodontia > Phalangeridae > Trichosurus > Trichosurus vulpecula. Next base: position 232,124,797 of record NC_050577.1, on the reverse strand, counting down.
CTTTATAACATCCCTATTTTCCTATGTAGGCTTCCACTTCTCTTCACAAAGAGCTATCCTTTGTGATTTTAAGGGCAAGCAAAGTGGGACTTTGGTTGTCTTTTGTTTTCGAGTGCTTCTCAGCAGTGGGGCAATCAAGTGCCTTTGGTTGAGTCTTGCCTTTGTTTGTAGGAAGGCCCACACCCTTTTGCTAGTTAGGTCATGAGAGGTGTGAAACCCACAAGAGTTGTGAAGTGCTCTGACCCTGAAAAAGGGTATATATACTCTGAGGTTAGCATTTTGCTTTGGGGGCTCTCTCATTGGAAGAGTGTTGGTGTGGAGACTCCGGGTAGCCATTAAGGAGCCCCCTGACTTTGAAAACCCAGATGTTGGTGTGTCTCTCTCTGGTAACTAGGTATGTATAGCTTTGGTCAGACAGCTAGAATTCTGTCTGTTGATTTCTGTTATTTACTGTGTTTATATTTTCTCGGTTTGTAATTTCTTTTTGTATTTGCTCTGAAGTTCAAGGTGTTGATTTTTTCCCTGAACTAGGTGAATGATATATGTATATTTGTTTAAAGTGAGATTGTTAACTCCTTAAAGTTGCTTTCCTTAGAAAAGCAGATCAAAGAACCTGTGCTAACGGCCCTCCTGTGTGCTGATATTGTTGGTCTTACACCTCTGCAACAGTGGCAAGTAACATTGTTGTTATAATAATAGACTTAAAACAGAGAGAGAGAAAAAGAAAATCTTTAAGCAAAAATAAGCAACACAGAAACCAAATACAGTTTTCCACATTGATAGTCCATCCTCCACTTTCTAGAGAAGGAAGAGAGATAAATCCTCTTGTCCATGTTTTTGGATCAAGATTCATCAATATAATTTCAGAATAATAAGTTTTGTTTCTTTTGTCATGGTTCTTTTAAGTTATAATTGTTTTACTCACACAGCTCCCTCCTCAGTTCAGGTCCTTATCTCTGCTTCTTTGGATTATTGCAAAGGCCTCCAACTTGGTCTCCCTGTTTCAGTTCTCTGGATACTCCTATCCTCCAAACTCTTTCCCAAGGGATTTGCCTTAAGTTCTCATCTGAGCATATCACTCCCCTTCTCCTTTTACTCCAGTAGCTCCCTGTTGAAGCTAGAATAAAATATTAACTATTCAATAAGCTTTTAAAGCCCTTCCCAAATTGGCCTTAACCTATCTTTCCATCTCTCATAGGCATTACACCTATTGCACTCTTGTGATCTAGCAAAAATGGCCTTCTCTTTGTTCCTCCTCATACATGATTCCCCATCTCCATCTCAGTGTCTTTGTGTTAGCCATCTTCCATGTCTGGAATGCACTCCATCCTCAAATCCACCTAATAGAAGCCCTCTTTACTTTCTTTACACAGTTTGACTACCATCTTCTACAAGAAGCTTTTCCTAATCCCCCCTCAACTGGTAGTAGTGTCCTCCCTCCTAACATTCTTTAAATGCAACTACTTTGTATTTTTAAAAATTTATTCTGTATTTTTTATATAATGAGATGCAGTATGTTAGAATGGGTAGAAAGCCTTCCTCAGAGATAGAAGGTTACAAATTCTACCTTCTGACAAATACTGGTTGGATAACTCTGGGCAAGTCACTGAAAGCTTCAGTGTTCTAAGCCATGGATGTCAAACAAATAGAAATAGGAGCTACTAAATTGAGCAGCTAGGTGGCATAGTACATAGAGTGCCAGGCCTGGAGTCAGGAAGACTCATTTTTCTGAGTTCAAATATGAACTCAGACTCTTACTAGCTGTATGATCCTGTCAATCAACCCTATTTGCTTTACTTTCCTCATACATAAAATGATCTGGAGATGGAAATGTCAAACCATTGCAGTATCTTTGCCAAGAAAACCCCAAATGGAGTTAGAAAGAGTTGGACACTACTGGAAAAAATGCCTGAACAAAAAATATGGATAAGAATCCTTCCAGGCCATATATTAACTTCTAAAACTATATATAAATATTATATATTTTATTGTAAATTTATTCTTTTTGCTATATATTTCTGAATTCCATTTTAATCTAGTTCTGGTGACACTTGGGAGTGGTGTGGGCTATCCAGGGCAGCATGTTCAACATAACCCATTTAGACAACTCTAGACTTTTAGTTGCACCAAGGGACCAACTTGTATTAGTAGAAAACATTCCCACATCTGAGAATTCTTTATACCATTGAACTCACAGGTCTAATCATTATCTATTTCATATAAATTTGTATGTATTTGTTGTCTCCTCTTTTAGCAGAGAAGGTCCTTGAGAACAGGGATTATTTTATTCTTTGTGTCTGTAGCCTTCTCTCTCTCTATTTTTAGTATTTTTAAAAGTTTCAATTCTAAATTCTCTCCCTCCAAATATTCCCCTTCCACCCAAATGATATGAGTATCTCTAACTTTTAACATAGTGCCTAGCAAATTGTAGATGCATAGTATATTCTTGTGCCTTGATTGATTGAATGATTTTATGTGTATTGTTTTCCTGGCTTGGCTTATTTCATTTGCATCGGTTTTAATATTACAAATGATTTTGTATGGATTATATTCATTGGTTCTTACAGCACATTAATATTCTATTATATTCATGGATGGCAAATTGTTTAGTCATTAGTATCTCCTTTTGTTTTCAGCTATTTGCTTTTATAAAAAGTAATGCTATATAAATATTTTATGTATGTATTTTTCTTTTTGTCATTGACCTTCTCAGTTTATATTCCTAATAGTGAGATATGTTGGTCAGAGGGCATAGACATTGTAGTCATTTTTTAATAATAATTACAAATGACTTTCCAGAATCTTTAGACCAAATTGTACCTCTGCTAACAATGAATTAGCGTCCCTGTCTTTCCAACATTGACTAATCGAGTATCTACCAGCATGCGTAATGGACAAGTAATTGTTCTTAAAAAAACTGTGACATTGCTGTGACAAGTTCCTTATGATCTGGGGAAAAATCTGCTTTTCAAAAAACTTTGGCTACTTTTGGTATTTCTAGCATTTTTTTCTTGGTGGTAGGAGTATTTTGGGGAGGAAGACAATTTTGAAATTCTGATTTTGGGTTGCTAAAATACTTGTTCAAGAGCATCACCTTGTAATACTTTGCCAAGTCATTTAAAAAAAGAAAAGAAAAGAAAATATTGGTCAAGACAGGCCAATGTGATACTGAATCCATTTTTGCAGTGGGTAGGGTTAAGTAGGAAATATGGAAGTACATGCTGAAGTTATTCTTCAGATTTTGTCTGGAAGTACACATTCACTTGACAGGCATTGATATTTTATATATCTCCTTCAACGTCTGTAAGGACATATGGTTAGATGTCTTTTTTTCTCCCCATGGTTTCCTTTGAACCTCTGTGAAATGTTATTTATTTATAGTGGATACTTTATGGGTGAATGCTTTTCTGCCTGTGGTTTGCCAATGTCTCCATAACATTATTATTCTTTTATATTTTACTATTTCTCCTAGTTTATATATTATAAATGACATTTAGCAGCAAAGTTATTTTTTTCTTTTTCCCTAATATATGGAGTAAGGCCTTGAAGAGTAAACTGTTTCAATGTGGAATTTCTTATAGGACACAATGTCATGATAATGGCTTATAATCTTATAGGTTGCTTCAGGGGAAAAATAACTATCCTCCAGTAAGTGAAGCTCTGAAAATTTAACTGTTGCTATGGAGTCAAAATCATTCAAGAATAACATGGAAGTATATAGAGTTTTCTATATATCCACAGGTAATTCCCTGATTATTCTTATACCCAGATTTTTGGTTTTCAGAACTTCGGTATGATATCATTGATATGAACATTCTTTCCAGTGCTACAGATATCTGCTCATCTACTCCTATGTATCTCTTGTTAACACTCTCCTATAAACCCTTTATAAGAGGACTATTAAACATGGGGGAAGGCTTCTTCAAAATTTCTGAACATTGTGTGAATACTACTGGAACACAAAGACTATGCATCAGTTAATCCTTCCTTTGGCTACATGACAGGAAAATCCACCTCCTTTTCTAGTAATACATCTCTGATGATACATTTTCTATGACATATCACACAATTTTTCATTGACACTATGTTGAAGACTATTTACAGCCACTGCAAACCTTTCTAATGGCTACTTCATGTCCCATAACTTTAATTTTTTTGAAGTTGATTGCATTGTATCATTATACCACCACAGAAGGACTACTGATGTTAGAAAGAAGTGATTTTGTTTCAGGAAGAAATAACTTATCAAAATAAGTAATTCAGAAGTGGTCACCCAGTCAATTATTTTCCTCCTCATCTTATCCAATTCTGGGTTCAATTCATTGTCTAGGATGTAGTGATTTGCCCTCCAAATTGTATAGTATAGTCTGGAAAATAGATAATCTTCATCCACTTCTATTTCTCTGTGTGGAAAGGTAAGCTCAAAATATTTAATGGATAACAAATTTCATAACAGAATCTATGCAAAATAATGAGGTCTGATGAAACCGGTGCAATATCACTGATGAGCAGGTGTAGTTAGAGAGCCTCAATATCTATAAAGGATATCTCTTTTAATTGAACTCTTTGCTGAACATCTTCAATGATAGTGGCAAGTATGTTTGGTGATGAATCACCATGATGTCTTCCTCATTTGACTTTAATAATCCTAAGGATGACAACTGACATTATCTCTGTTGATATAGCTTTGAAAGAATCTTGAATGATTTTGACATACCTATGCATAAGAAACACTTCAGTTGAGAACAATTAAGACTACATCTTGCTCTATCAAATTATAAGTATATTGAAATAGATATAGGCATATATTTCTTTGGAGATTTAGAAGGATAAAGATATGGATATAAGTTTATATAGCATAGAGATAGATGATAGGTAGGTAGATAGATAGATAGGTAGATAGATATAGATTTTCTTTAGAATATCATTTATAAAAGCCCAGTTTTTTCCTTCACATTCTTTTATCAAGGATGTCCTCAAAGTTTAAGTATGCTTTTCTCATAAAATTTTATAGAGACCAGAGTTATGGTATATGGATGATTGTTACTGATAATTTTCTTTGTATTTTCATTGTTGTTGTTAATGGTAATGCCTATGAGTTTTCCCAATCATTTTGTATCCTTCCTTCTTTCAGATATATTGAGAATCTATTACTCAAAATCTTTAATATTCTGTGACTTTTAATACTGACCTATCTAGATTTGTTGTGCCATTTTTCAGTCATTTCTAACTCTTTGTGACCCTATTTGGAGTTTTCTTGGCAGAGATACTACAGTGGTTTGCCATTTCATTTTCCAGCTCTTTTTACAGATGAGGAACTGAGGTAAAAAATGTTAAATGACTTTTCCAGGGTCACACAGCTAGTAAGTGTCTGAGGACAGATTTGAACTTACAAAGATGAGTCTTCCTGACTCCAAGCCCAGTGCTCAATCTATTGTGCCATCCAGCTGTCCATAATACCTTAAGGAAAATTGTTTTTCCATTCTTTATTTTCTATATCATTACTGCTTCATCAGGTAATACACTTTCATCTCTAATATTAAAATCAAAAGGTGGTAACTCTGTTGTCCTTGATAGTGAAAATAGTTTTCCATAACTTTTTTACAGGGTTTCATCTTTGTGTTTAATGCTCCTTAAAGTTTCAAACTTAAATGACCTCAAGATTATTTTTCCCTGGATGCAAGAATGTGAAAAAACTACTGGACTTTTATAAATGAAACAAATCCATATCTATGTTTGTATCTCTGTCTATGTCATCTATACCTAAATCATTCATCCATCCATCTATCTATCTATCTATTTATCTATCTATGTATCTATCTATTTAATCTATCATCAGTATTTATGTATGCATGCACCTTCAAAAACATATATGCCTACATCTATTTCCATGTGCTTATGATTTGAAGAAAAAGATGTAGTCTTAATTGTTCTCAACTGAAGTGTTTCCAATGTTTATGTATGTCAAAATCAATCAAGATTCTTTCAAAGCCTTATCAATGGAGATAACTTTGGTTGTCATCCTTAGGACTGTTAAAATCAAATGAGGCATATATCGGGGTGATTCATCACCAAATATTTTCCACTGTCATTGAGGATGTTCAGCAAAGAATTTAATCAGAAGAGGGATTCCTCACAGATCTTGAGGTTCTCTAGCTTCTCCTGTTCATCTGTGGACTATCATCTTTGTTTCATTAAGATCTTGTGGATAACTAGCATAGTGTTTGAGAGTACAAGGCCACTTCTATGCTATAATAAAGCATAGAAATAGTACTTTTTGAAGGTTCTTTTGGCCTACAAACTTTTAGTTCTCACAATACCCCTTAATGTGGCTGAGCTGGATATATCTTACATGAATAGAATTTGTGGCATAGGTAATTTTCTTAAATGAAATAATGTCATAATTCATCCAAGAATTATTTTACCAAGGTTATTATTTTTTCCAGGTTAAAGAACATAGGATTTAGAATCAAAGAATCAGTGCCCTGATATTAGCTCTTCTACTAAATAAGTGCTTCTCAAACTGTGGGTTGTTACCTCATATCGCAACAGTAATAGGTTCCTGCATGTGCAACAATCAATAATTAAAAATCAAATACATAGTGATTCCAAGGTGTTTCTGGCAGTGCATGCCCATGTTTTATCATGCAACTTCACTGCAATCTTAGTTCTGAACATACAGCATGTGCATTTTACACTGTGCATGCTGTCACAACATGTAACACCAATGCATGCTGCTGAAATGCAAAATGAGGGCATGAGTGGAAAAACTTTAAGAAGCCTTTCATTTCATCTTAAACACATCATTTCACTTTTCTTGAGCTCAGTTTACTAATTGGAAAAAAGAAAGGATTCAACTTTACCCCTAAGAAGATTCTTTTTAACCTCAGATCTAGAATCCTAAAACCAAACCAAACCAAAACAAACTAAAACAAACAAACAAACAAAAAAGCACGTCATTAAAATTCACATGTTGTAATTAGTATATATTGCTCTGATACTTCTTTTGGTAGAAGGGTTTCCTTTTTCCTCAGTTGTTTTTTTTTGGGGGGGGGGTGGGAGGGAGAGGAAAAAACATGGTTTTTAATTCAAAGAATAACAACAAATATGAGTTTTATTTTGGTCTCATAGTATCAATTTGTCTAGAGAGGATCATGTGTACTTTGCTTTTTCTAATAGTTTTGTTGTTGACAATATGGAAATTTTGTAAATTCTATCACTTTAAGTACGTTAAAAGTACCTTTCATTGTTCCAACCACGTTGGTTCTGAATTATAGTATTTCTTAAGGAATGGAGGTGATAATAACAGTGTGCAATATCTTGCCATGGCTTTGTTAGTAGAAAATCATAATCTTATAGGACCTAGAATGATTAGGCACCTCCAAGTTCATCCAGTTCAGTCCCCTTATTGTAGAAGTGAGAAAACTGAGGTCCAGACATGTTAAAGAAGAGACCCAAGGCTACACAAGTAATATGTTCCAGAGACAGGATTCAAACTCAAGTTTTCTATCTTCAAATCTCATTGCCAGGTTGGGTTAAATTACATGGATGGCTATAGACTTAGAGATGGAAGGGACCTCAGAAACCATGAAGTCCAACTCATTCATTTTACAGATAAGGCAACTGAGGTTTAAAGAAGTTATTACTAAGCTATATTCTTACAATGCCAACTAAAGTTTCTTTATCTCTTAAATTCTATGGTTCTTTCCACTATACCATGCTACCTCAACCTTCATTTTTTTGGTCTGCTGACATTTAAATTCCTGTTTTGAGATTTAGTTAATAAATTCCAATAACAACTATTACTCAGCTCTTTGTTATATGCCCTCTTAATTACTGATTAAGTTTACTGTTCTTGACCCATTTTTTGATATGGAAAATTGCCACATAAAGCTATAAAGCTTCTTTAATCATTATTGGTCATTCACAAGTTAAAATCTTTACAATTCCTTTGGAGTACTGAAAGATTAAGTTATTTATTTTTTTTATTTTTTTATTTTTTTTATATATTTTTTTTTCTTTATTTATTTTTAGTTTACCACTCACGGTTCTACATAGTTTTGAGTTCCAGTTTTTCTCCCCTCCCTCCCCCCTCCCTCCCCAAGATGGCATGAAGTCTCATATAACTGTCATGTATAACTTTGCATTGAATTAATTTATGCTCTAGTCAAGTCATGGAGAAGAATTTTGAACAATGGAATGAATCATGACAAAGAAGAAACAGAACCAAAAAAAAAAAACCCCAAAAACAAAAACAAAAGAGAAGCAGAAAAGGCGAGCATGTAGTGTGCCTCAGTCTGTATTCAAACTTAGCAGTTCTTTCTCTGAATGAAGATAGCATTCTCCATCGTGAGTCCCCTGGAGTTGTCCTTGCCCCTTTAGGTTGCTGAGAGAAGTGCAGTATGTCAGGGTTGGTCCTCACGGAATCCACATATCTGTGGCTGTACACGACATAATGCTGAGTGAGCGGAGTGGAGCCAGGTTGTGCACAGATTAAGTTATTTATTGACCCCTCTACTACAACTTATAGTCTTAAAAAAGTTTCCTAGATTTAGTGTCAATATGGTTCAGAAGTTAGATTAGCACCCACATATTCCTGCCTCCAAGGACAGTTCTTTGTGCACTAACCCCAGCTATATTTCAATAACAGCAATAATATATGTCATTTATTTTGGGTTTTCAGGTGTTCAGATGATTTAGAAATCTGATTTGATACAATAATCCTATGAGAGTACTATAATTCTCCCCATTTTACAAATGTTGAGACCATCCTCTCAACAAATGTTCCTGCATAATTAAAACTTCAAAAGCATGATATCACTTGCAACTATGCCAATATCGAGGAGGCTGGGTTTGAGAAATTGTAAAATTATTTTTTTAAAATAGAGGTGTTACTTGCTAATTCATCTTCTCCATAATTTCTATTTTTTTTATGCTAGGTTTTCTTATAGCCGGTACTATCTGTTATGCTGCAGGCTTGGTGATGATGGATTGAGAAAATAAAAGGTTTGGTCATGTTTAATATGTTGCTATATAGTAAATTCAAGCAAAAGAAAAGTCTACCTTTAAGCTAACTCTTATAAACATTGTAAAGTTTCTTTTACCTAATCAATACAGTCACTGCAGAGCCATTTAGCCTCCCCTTGCCAAGATGTGCAGGTGATTCAACACAAGTGACTCAGCACCTTATGATTATCATATTCTCTCATGCCAAAAAAAGACTGCTGAAATTGACTGCCAAACTTGGCTTCTTCCTTCTGCCAAAGGGTTATCATCGGGATTAAGGGCTATACCATTTCATGTTTGATGAGAGGTTCCATTTACTGAGACAAGTGAAACCCAGAGGGGAAAAAAAAAAACAAGAAATGATTGATAATAAATGTATAATGAAAACAACTTATATCTGTATAGCACTTTACAATTTTGTGGATGTGTCCACAAGCATTGTCTTAGTTATTCAACATTGTATACTGATGAAAGTTCACAGTTCTTTACCTGGTATTCATAATATCATATCAGCTATCTTTATCAACACTGGAGGCAATTAAAAGGTGCAGTAGTGCTTGGCCTGGAGTGAGGAAGACCCAAGTTCAAATCTAGCCTAAGGAGCTCTGTGACCTTAGGTAAGTCATTTAACCTCTGCCTGCCTCAGCTTCTCAACTATACAGTGGGAATAATAATAGCAGCTACCTCCCAGAGTTGTTGTGAGGATCAAATGATATAATGTTTTTAAAATAATTAGCTCAGTGCCCACCCTATATTAGGTACTTAGGCTTATTTCCTTTTCTGCCATCTCCCATTATCTTATACTATCCCCCCACAATACACTCTTTGCACCAGGCAAACTGGGCTATTCATTATCCTCATATATATTCCATAGTACCCAGCATCTGTTTCTTTATTTTCTTATTTTCTGCACCAGGATTTGTCCTCACCCATTTTTTCTGCAACTATAACTTTCCTATTTACTCTTTGAAGCTCAGATAAGTGTAAACTCTTTTAAGATATTGATGCTTGAGGCATTAATTACCTGCCATTTTTAAACCCAACATTTTGCTAACATCTCACTTTTGTACCACTCAAGTATTATCTTGTACTAGAACTATTGGCATATGTATCACCTCTGCTGCTATGTCCCACCACCACAAAGGATCATAGATAGAAATCTGGAAAGATCCTTCAAGATAATTTAACTCTACCTAATTTTTAGCTGAGAAAATAGCTCTAAAGGGAGTATATCACTTGTTCAAGGTCAGATTCCAAGTTTAGTATATCCCTTCCCCCCATTTTTCTGACTTTAACCTTTGAATAGTTTACAAACAGAAGAGGCAATGCAGTTTTACCCATTCATTCTCACAATGCCTAACACTGAGCACTATATCGAATATTTGCAATAAAAGTATCTTGAATGGAATTCAATTCTCAGAACCCTGTAGCTCTATTTCATGATAATATCCCTTTGGCTATATGAAGAAATAATGATATAGATTATTATTATTTCAAGAACTGAGGAAATTAATATTTTCAGGAATGCCCTGGTAAAGAATAGCTAACCAGCAAATAGGAAACCCAGGTTTTGAATTGCGACAACAATGTTCTTCCCCCAATGCCATGCTGCTATAATACACATTTGGGTCATAGGAATCAGTGAGGCTTTCCTGAATCCTAATATTGATAACTTTAATCTATTAAATAAATTCTTTATATCTAATTATTGATAATTCAAACTGGCAAACACTGTACTGGATTTGATGAGCCTGGGGATCACATTCTGACTCTGATTCATAATGTTCTGGTGACTTTGGAAAAATGGATTCACTTCTTATGCCTCTATGTGTCTTGGAAATACCTATGGGGTAATAGGAGCAGATTCTCCATCACGTGACTACTCTTCTTCCTATCTTTCTGGCTCTATGCCATTTGAGATTGTGTTAAGATCCAAGGAATCTTTAAATACTCTTTTATCTTTAGAAATATTAAAATTCCAGTGTTTATTACTTCTTATGATATGTAAATGCAATACTTTAAGATGAAAACAACTATTCTCTTTGCCGTTGTCAGTGCTACCTGGTATATACAAATATCTATGTAATAATTTCTTCCTGAAATAATTGATCATGGCCATATTCCTTAATCAGAAAAATTAGTCTTTTCCATATAAAGAATTCATGTTGATTTCAAAAGTGCTTTACTCTTACAATATCATTATTTGTACTACTTCCACTAAGAAGTAGCTAGGTGACTCAGTGGATAGAGATCTGGTCATGGAGTCAGAAAGACTTGAGTTCAAATCAGACCTCAGAAACTTACAAGCTCTGTGACCCTTAGAAAGCCACTTATCCTCTGTTTGCCTTAATCTACTGGAGAAGTTAATGGCAAAACAATCCAATTTGTCAAGAAAACCCGATGGACAGTAGTGGGATGATATAGTCCACAGGGTCATGAAGAGTCAGTCACAGCTGAAAACAGCAATGTGATAAGTACTTTACAGACTTTCTATCATTTGATCTCCATGAGAAACTAGTGCTATGATATTTTACCATTGAAGAACAGAGGTAGTAAGAGGTTAAATACTTACTCTAGGTCACTTAACTAGTAAAGGTCTGAGGCTTTATTTAAATTTAGATCTTCCTGATGCCAAGAGAGCACCCAATCACCATACCACTTAGTTACTAAGTGAAAATGATTCCATAGTCAGAAGGGGAGAGTTACAATTTGATTTGTCTCTTCAGATTAATCTTGTTTCTTTTCAAAGATTGGGGTTCTGGGTGGAACGGTGGTGGTGCTGAAACACAAGAACAATCTGCAAAAATCCTATTAGGGAAGGAAGGTCACAACAACCTAGAGCAAGCAGGAAATATCTGGTGTAGAATGTTGCGTTTGAGCTGAGCTTTGAGCGAAGAATGCATCTTAGGCATCAAGAGAATGGGAAGACCAGTCTAAATAGATTGTATATAGCAGGAACAGTAATGAGACATAATCAGATAGGAAAAATATTTTGGGGTCAGGTTGGGATGCAATTTGAAATCCAAACAGAGGGCTTTGCATTCGATCTGAAAAACAATAGATAGATGTTGAATTAATTAAGGAGAGTTGCATGGTCAGATATGTTCTTTGTAAAATCAATTTGTCAACTATGTGGAACATGTTCTTAGCACAGTACCTGGCATATAGGAGATGCTCAAGAAATGTTCATTGACTGGCTGACTAACCAAATTTCAATAGGAAGATACTTGAGGTCGAGAGATTAATTAAAAGGCAAATGTCATAGTCTAAAAGAGGTGATGGAAAGAGAAGAAGCTGTGGATACTTACTTGCTTTTATGAGAAGCCCCTAAAAGGTTAAAATATGTGGCATTTTTTCAAGGAGTTCAGTTAGTCTAGCATTGCAAATTTGTTCATTCCAGGACATATAGTGTTGAAAAAAGTTGTATAAAATACTTAAATTTTAATGTTTAAGAGTTTTGCATCCTTGGGGAATGACTGGGTGACTAGGTGGACTAGGTGTGTGTATGTGCAATGGGATGGGACACCACTAAGGGAAGAAGGATGTTTCCCATACTTTTCCTTGAGTAAGCTTACATATACTATGAAAGTTCATTGGTGATAATATGTTTTACAAAACCTGACACCTCAATAGGAATAAAATGTATCATTATGAAAAGTAGAAAAGAGAAGAAGTTAAACTGATAATCTTGTTATTTCCCCATACTTGCAATAGAAAAAAAATAAAAAAAAAATCAAAGAGGAATATAAAACTCTTTCAAGCAAGTAGGAAGTAAATTATTACATTAGGCTCAAGGGAGCTAAATGTTACCATTACAATGAGAACTAGCCACCTCTGAAAGTCCATCTTTCCTCAGAGAGCAGATAATTTTCCAAGAAGATATGGATCTTTGATTATGTTCAAGATATGCTGAAAGGGGAAAAAAGTATATGTGTCTGTGGTGGGAGGGTGAGATCCAATCCCAATCTCACAATGAAATTCAGAGACTTGGCATTCTTACATGATTTATAAGAAAACCTTCATGCAATTCATAGTTTGTAATTGCAACATGTCTTTGGAAAAAAGAAGCTTTCACCAAGGATAAACGCAACTCATCTCAAGCTTGGAAGGTTTAAATTTACGATGCCTCACTCTGAGAAGTAGAATTTCATTAACTCAGTGAATTGCACAATTATTAGTCTGTTGTCCAGAAACAATTTATATTGCTCAAATTGGCAAGTATTTTGTCAATGCTCAAACAGCTATGGTAGCAGACAAAATTTCTCTCTTTATAATACTGACGGTTTCTTATTTTGGCCAGGCATGCTTATTACCTTCCAAATTATGCCAGTGGGGAAAAAGGCATTACGCAAATGCCTATTCAAATTGATGTGCATGTTATGAGGTATTCATATTATATTTTGCAACCTGTGTGAAATTATGCATCCGATAAAGTTAAAAGACCATTCCAAGTCCATAAAAATGACAGCAATGTGCTTCCAAAATCTCCTTTTCCTGTTTAGAATAAATATTTTATGACCTGTTTTCTGCAGCCACAATTTTGCCCTCCAATTTTCCATCATGTCACTAAGTGACCTGTTTCCCCCCTCTCCTTCTAAAAAGCAAATCTGCATTAGAAATTTAAGGTGCAGGGCCATCAAATGCATCATTAAGGATAATTTTAGTATATTTCCATTATGGAGATAATTAGAGTAGAACAAAAAAAGACTTGGACAGATACTAAGTAGTTTATCATGATACATATGTCATTTCACAGATTTCATGTGATATGCTACACATGAAACTGCTTCCAAAAGTATAGAATTTGAGGTAATATAAAGCATATCTAGATGTGATATGGCTAGGGACAGGGACTGGGTCTGTGATTCACTGGTGGACAGAATTCTGGATGAGAAAACCCCCCTTTCGAAGTAGGTCAGTGCCTTCTCTGAAACATACTATTAGATAATTGATTAACTGAGTGGATAAGTGATTTGCCTGGTGTCATATTGACAACATGTATCAGAAATGGGTCTAGAACTCAGGACTTCCTATTCTACCACAATGATCAGCCGTGTACTGCTAGACTGAGGCTGTAGAAACTCAAAACTTTAACTAATCCCTATCATTTGTCTGTCTTTTTCTTTTGTTTCCACTGGGTCCATTACTACAGAGTTGACTGCTTCATCACTAGGAGAAACTAGGTTCCAGTGCCCCAATCCTAACCCCAAACCCTTCAGATTCATTAGAAGCAATCCCATTTGGGCATGTAGTTTAAGGAATCCTCCTCTGAAAGGTGAGAAAGATGTAAAAAATAAACTAGTACATAAAGGTGAATCAATCAGGCAATTATTCCCACAAAGGAAGAGAATCATTTATTCAATAGTTGTAGAATAATTATGAATCAGTTGAGAGGCCAGAAGTATGACTTCTTCATTGGAACATTGAGAGGAGGGATGATTATTAGCTATTTTATATTTCACCTCCCCTGAATATTGCCCTACCTAAGCTAAGTGGGCTCTTTTCTTCATCAGTGGTTTCTCTTCAATGGGTAACTATTTCCCTTCTGGCCAGCCAACTACTACATCTACTGCTCACTGCTACATTGCTGCTGCAACTATTGATAATTCATTGTCTGGGCACCCAGGGAGGAAGGAAGTTGTCAGCTGCCTTTCAAGATTTAATAAAGAAATGAATCAAAGTAAAGAAGACCCAAACTGGAGTTTAACCAATTTCAAACATGAATATGACCAGGAGGCTGAGCATTTACAGGTTGGTAAGGAAAAGGGTACATATCTCACCTACCCTATGTAGCTCTTTAGAACTTGATTTCCTTTCATAGATCTATAATATTCTGTCACAGTAGGTAATTAAAGTATATTCATATCAGTCAGAAAACAGAAATTTTCTGTGCCTGCCATACAGTGGGGTACCATCCCCGGCTACGAAGCATCCCCAAAATGGTACAACTTTGGTTTCAAGGTCAGCTCTCTAAGCACTATTCCATTCTAGCTCTCTGTGTCTAGCTGCTAATCAATAGAAATCACCTTAACTTTGACGTCATATCCATTCATGACTTTATTTCACAAACTTGATGGTCCTTTGTGCTCTTCTTCACATATAATATTGCATCTCCCATCTCTGCACTTTTGCGCAAGTTGTCAAATACTCTTGTAATATAGTTCCTCTTTAATTTTCACTCTTATAATTCTTAATTTCCTTCAAAGCTCAGTTTAAATATCAACTTTTACAAAATGCCTTTCACTATCCTCCTAATTGCTAGTTCTTAAAATAATTACCTTATGTATAAAAGTATATACATTTATTTATATATAATTTTTTATGTGAATATTGTCATAAGAATGTAAGTTCTTTGAGGTCAGGGGCTCTTTTGTTGTGGTTTTGTATCCTTAGTACCTAAAATAAATATATACATATATACATACATATCTATCTATATGTATATGTGTGTTTGTGTGTATATGTGTGTGTGTGTGTGTGTGTGTGTGTGTGTGTGTTTTACAAATGTCAGTTGCTTGATTTAGAAATTAAATTGTCCAATCTTATGGGTGCATTTGGTGGGGCCAAGGTGGGAGAGTAAATAAAGTACTCAGTAAATCTCTCCCAACATTCCCCTCTAAACAACATTAAAATAATTATTCAAAAAATTATGAAGTGGCAAAACCAACAAACAATCAAAGTGAGATGTTATTATAATATTAGACAGCTTAAGAGATTGGGAAGAGAAATCTGTGATAATAGGGTAAGGGCTAACTGGGAGATCATCTAGATGAAAAATCAGTGGCAATACTAGCTTATGGTGACTGAAACATCAGCAATTTTTCAGGAGCTCTCCAGCCAAAGCTGGTAAGGGGAGCTGGAAACTGGTTAAATGGAGTTCCAAGGAACCCCTGTCCTAACACTGGATGCAGGACCAAATTTTTTTGGCAAATCCATTTCCTAAACCCACTTCTGGATCATAGTTCAAGGGCAGAGAAGGGTACTTTGGGCCAAGAGGGAGTGGGAATCAATAGTAGTAGTGCTAATTTTGGTCACAAGGGATCAGGGAGCCTGAGGAACAGTAATGTTTTTAGTCCCAAAGGAGAAGGGCTTCTTAGGAGCTGTATCCTTTCCAGTTTCAAAGAATCAGGAACTTTAAGGAACAGCATTATTTCTGGTCCCAAGAAAACAAGACCCTGAAAAGTAGCATCAATTGCAAACTCCAGAGATCATGAGCAATTCCTGGCTGATGACCAGAGTAGAGAACACTAGGGCAGGGACATCTCTTTCAGATTACACCATCATAGAAGCATTGAAAAATTCCAAACACTCAGAGCTATATCTGAAAACAGCAGTGTGAAAAAGCCTAAAGCCTGAAACAGAGCCCCACTCCCCACAGAGTTAGGACAGAGACCAACTTTAAAACAAAGTTCAAAATAAAAAAAATAGTGTGAAAAAATGAGGAGACAAGAAAAAAAGAACTTGACCATAAAAATATACTATGGTAATAGGGAAGATAAAGACACAAGTAAGAAGAATAAAATGAATTCAAAACAGAAGTTAAAAAAGAAACTGAAATAGTACTTTAAAAAACTGCATTAGCCAAATGCAAACAGTACAAAATGTCACTAAAGGAAATAATTTGTTAAAAATTAGAATATGGCAAGTAAAAGCTAATGACTCCATGAGAGAACAAGAAACAATAAAAGTCAAGAGAATGGAGAAAATGAATGAATTCTGAAATATCTCATCATGAAAAAAAACACCTAACCAGAAAAACAGAACAAGGAGAAATCATTTTAAAATTATTGGACCACCTGATACTGATAGATAGCCATGTTAAGAGAGAGAGAGAGAGAGAGAGAGAGAGAGAGAGAGAGAGAGAGAGAGAGAGAGAACCTAGAAAACAAATTTCAAGAAATTATGCAGGAAAGCTACTCCAAATATCCTATAATCAGAAGAAAAACAGAAATTGAAAGAATCTCCTGATACCAAATGAAAACTCTCGGGATATTGTAGTTGTATTTCTCATGACAAAAAGAGGCACTCAAGGAAGGGCTTTACAGTGGAGGGGGAAATGGGGCAGTGGTGGTCAGTGCTCAACCCTTATTCTCATTAAAATGAATTTAAAGAAGGAAGAATATATATACACACACATATATATATATACATATATATATATATACACACACATATATACATATATACACATATATATATATATGTATGTGTATATATATATATATATCTTTATGTTAAAATAAATTAAATGTTAAATGTTAAAATGCTAAAGAAAAGGAAAAAAAAAGAATGAGAAAGAAATGAATTCACCCATAAAATGGAAAACAGGATAATGGATTACAAACTAAAATCCAACAATATGTTGTTGTCAAAAAACACACTTGAAACAGAGATTTAAAATAAAGGGCTGAAGTAGAATGTATTATGCTTTAGCTGTGGTAAAAATGACAGGGATAACAAACATAGACTTAGATAAATCAAAAGTAAAAATAGAACTCATTAAAAGAGATAAGCAAGGAATCTACATCTTTCTAGAGAGGAACCATAGACAGTGAAGTAGTATCACTACTAAACGTATATGCACTAAATGCAAAGCATCCAAATTCTCAAAGGAAAAGTTAAGTGAATCACAGGAAGAAATTGACAATAAACCTATATTTATGGGGAACTTCAACTTTCCCCTCTCAGCGCTTGATATTTAAATCTAAACATGAAATAAATAATTAACAAATTAAGGAGATGAAGATAATCTTACAAAAGTTAGATATGATATACCTAAAGGAAACTGAATGGTAATAGAGAGAAGTATACTTTTTTTCTGAGTTGTAAATGGCTGCTTCACAAAAACTTACCCTGTGTTAGGGTCCTGAAAACCTTAAAATCCAATGCAGAAAAGCAGAAATATTGAATTCAACTTTTTCAGATGATGATGCAATAAAATTATATTCAATAAAGACTTGTGGAAACATAGACTTAAATTAATTGTAATGGAATAATTTAATCCTAAAGAATGAGTGGGTAAAAGAATAAATCATGGAAACAATCAATAATTTCATTAAAGTGAATGACAATGACGTGATATTTCAAAACTCGTGGGATTCAAAGAAAGCAATACTTAAGGGAAATTTATATCTCTAAAATGTTGGTTGATAAAAGAGAGAAATAACAGATTAATTAATTGAGCATAAAACTTAAAAAAGCTCAAAAAAGAATGAATAAAACATGCCCATTTAAATGCCAAAATGGAAATTCTAAAAATCAAATAGATATTGATAACATTGAAAGCTAAAAAAAAAATCATTGTTGGAGGATATGTGGAAAAATCAGGACCCTAAAGAATTGTTGGTAGAGTTTTGAAACACAAATAATTCTCCCCAAATGTGAGTACTTTGCTTTTGCTCTTAGAATAAAGTTCATTTTCCTCACACAGAATTTCATTATCTTAGCCAATATATCTGTCTGTAACTTTTTGACTCATCCAATAAAATCTTTGATCCATTAACATTAGTTGGAAATATGCTATTCTTCAATCTGACTGATTTGCCAATCATGGCATCATCTTGCTGATGTCATGGTCCTCTTTGAGAATGAAAGACAAACCACACTCACACACACAATTCTGATTACATATTCACACCTAACTAGCAGATCATTTCATAGTCCATTAAGCCATCAATCCCAGTTAACTAGCCATCTAATCTGCCACTCCCCAGCTTTCTCTTCCATTTTAATAGTACCTCATCCACATTCAAATTTCACTTTCCACCTTTTAGTCTGGGAATAATAATTAAATTGCTATCAACAATACTTCCAGAAAGGGCATACTAATCTAATGTCCTCTTGTTCCTTTCACTGTTTCTAAAACTTCCTATAATATTTGTCTCCTCTATTAGCATAAGAGCTCTTGACAGCTTGACAGCTATTTCCTCATCTATGAAATATCAGGCAGCTAGGTGGCTGAGTGGAGAGAGCCCCAGGCCTAAAGTCAGAAATACCTGAGTTCAAATCTTAAACCTGCTGGCTGTGTGATCTTGGGCAAGTCATCTAACCCTGTTTCCCTCAGTTCCTCATATGCAAAATGAGCTGAAGAGGGAAATGCAAACTCTAGTATCTTGGCCAAGAACACCCCAAGTGGGGTCACAAACACAACTGAAAAATAACTGAACTGAAAAATAGGGATAATGAAAACACCTAACATAGTGTTGTTGTGGGGATAAGGGGATAAAAAGAGTTAATGTAGATAAAACACTTTGAAACCCTAAAGTTTTATATAATTAGAGGCTGTCATTATTACTAAATCTTCCCAAAATGTTTTTATAATAAATTCTATGGTTTCAGCAGAAACAGAAGTTCAGTTCATTAACATAGAAGTCATAGATTTTTGCCATCCTCTATTTTGAAAACTATGGCATATTTTTCTCGTCTACTCGGGAATTTTTCCTGTTCTCTGGGATATTTCAAAAATCATTGAAAGAGATGCTTAATCAAATCTCTTAGTTCTTTGAGTACCATAATGTTTCAATAGTTTAATTCATTGAGATCAGCTAATTCTTTAATGCTGAGTTCAAGTCTCTGTTAACCACTTTTATTACTTCCTTCCCAGAGCAAAGGTCATCCTCCTTCACATACAAAACAGAAGATAAATAAGATTTGCATTGATCTGTCTTCTCTCCATAATCTGTTAACAGTGCCTCATTGAGCCTCGTAGCAGCAGTAGCCCTCCTCTAATCTCCCACTTTCCCACAATTTAGGTAAATAAGGATTTTTGTTGTTGTTGTCTTTAGCATATCTCTTTTGTTGTTGAATCATTTTTCAGTCATGTCTAACTCTCTGGGACCCCCTCCCCCTTTGGGTTGATGTTGTTATTTGGAAAGATGCTGGAGTGACTTGCCATTTCTTTCTCCAGCTCATTTTATAAATGAGGAAACTGAGGTTTACAAATTAAGTGACTTGTCCAGAGACACACAGCTAGTAGTGTCTGTGTTCAGATTTGAATGCAGGGAGATGAGTCTTCTTAACTCTATTCCGCCACCTGGCTGCCCAGGGTATTCCTTGCCTTACTTTATTGGAAATTTAATTCTTCTAGTTCAGTTCTTCTAGAAATGTGCAATTCTTCTTCAAGCATCCTTCTTTTGCCTATCTTTTTTTCATTTTCTAAGTATTTTTAATTTAATTTAGTTGATGAGTTGCCTGAATTAATTCCTCAGTATTTTTAAACAGCTCCCCCTTTTCTTTCTCATTAGAAGAATTTGTACCACCATTATTAAACTTTTTTTTTTCTGGAGAGCTTCCCATAATTTTTTGGCTGACTTTCCTTATAAAGTTGTAGGCAATCTTCATCATCTTAACCTGTACATCACACAATTGATCAATGTTGATTTGAATGTCCATTAGAAAATACAAGGATTTTTTTAAAGAGCTAATGTCTATCCCCTTCCCAAAACTTATACAGTTCAATTTTGGAACAAAATGTGGCACTTTACTTTTGAAACTATTAAAATTTATCTTTTGAGATTTTAATAACTGCTCTAGTATTCTGAAAACTTTCAACATTTCCATATTTCATGTAATATTTTAACTCTGTTCCTCAAATTTAGATTGTGTATGTTATTCCATTTGCATAGTCAATGATTAAAAAAAAACTGCTGAATATTAAAGGGGCTGTGATCCTTTGGCAGATCCATTGCCATTTCCATTAGAAACCTTACTTTAGGTTTAAAGCAGCCCATTAATCATACTAGATTATTATTCTGCCCACATTTCTGTATTTTGTTCATGGTGATTACTAGTTATCCTTCTAATGCTTACAAACCATGCCTACCATTTTACCAGAGACCCAAGTTGGGATTTTTGTCCAAGAGCTTGTCAAATTTTTTCCATCCCTACTGTTTTCTTGCATATTAATTCCATCAGCCATTTTTTTTGCACAAAATTGTAGAACCTTTGACTTGCAAAGGACCTCAGTGATGATGCAGATCAATCTATTCCATCTAAAAATTATCTCTACTGTTTTAAGCAGAGGCTAATTAACCACTTATTCTTTGAAATCTAGAAAATAATTTCCTTACTAGAGAAACATAACATCAAATATGTACTTCTGTCAGATCTGTTATCTCATTTTATTGACATCTAATCCTAATATCTATCTTGTTTATGCTTTGATTTTCTTCTTGAACCAACAGATAAGCAAGGCCTCTGCTCTCCTTGACCATTAGAAATTATTGCAATAGATTCCAACTTTTAGAAATTCTGAGGAAATATTTCTATTCTTATTTTTTGTATTTATTCTAAATGTTTTGCCCTTGTTTTCATGCTCTGAATATTTTAACTGAGTTGTTTAAGGAGTTTCACATATAGCCCAAATGTTTTATTTAGAGTTGCCCCATTCCCCTTTTCTTGCTCATCAGAAACATTTGTGTGTATAAAAGTAAATTCATTTCTAAGGATATTGCATCACCTCCAATCAACTTCTCCACAATCTTTGGCTGTGATATGCACAAGCAACTCTCAAAAGAAGACCTGAGAACCATTAATGACAGCATGAAAAATTACTCCAAATCACAACTAACCAGATAAATGCAAATCAAAACAACTCTAAGGTTTTATATCACACCTGGTGATTTGGCACGTATGAGAAAAGCTAAAAATAGTCCATTTTGGAAGGCCTACAGAAAGACAGGCATTCTGAAGTATTATTGTTGGAGATATGAATTGGCTTAATTTTTATGTAAAGGTATTTGAGATTGTATTTTAAAGTCTCTAAATCACTACCACTTTTTGACACAGAGACTCCATACTATCTATATACTCCAAGCAGGTCAAAGCTTACAGGAGAGGTTACATATATGCCACAATATTCATAATATTGCTTTTGTGGAGGAAAATGTGACATATAAAAAGCTCAAGAGAATTAATTTCTGGGTAATTAATAATTGTATTAATTATGGCTAGTGAATAATAAAAGGAAGGTCATTTGGCTTCCTCTTTTAAATGAAAAGACAGGTCATGGCAGCTTCTTGATGCTTATATGCCCTTGGAAGAGTAAATATTCTTGACAGATAACAATCAACTCTGGTTAATGAGTATTGAGAGAATGAATATTATAATGAAAGGTGGACCTATTCTAATGAGGGACTGGGGGACTTGACTTTAATTATGGCACCCTTATTCCCATATCACCCCCAGCCTAGGGCAATATAGAAAAAGGGATCTACCCCCTACCTGTGCCTTAGTAGAACACAGTGGGCCAGAGTTCAACTTGATTAAATTTTATTTTTATTCTTTAATCAGAACTAAGCTTCCCCAGTTGGGTGGTGTCTAAACAACATTGAGGAGAAGGTTAAATCCAATCTCATTATCAGCTCAATTCTTCAGAGGTTGAATTGACATAGTAGAAAATGAGTAAAAAGGAATGGAAAAGCCCTGTACTTCCCCTAATAATAATTTCTCTCAAAAACATATGAATATGAAGCAGACTTGAGATTTATGTTACTATAAGAAACTCCTAAATGAGGAAACTCTCTCTATTACTGAAGGTTGGCACATTCTTTCTTCTCCTTTTTCTTTTTAATCATCTTAAGGAGTTCTCTAGATTAAAGGACTGAGATGTTAAGTTGCTTGACCAATTCACATGGATCACAAAGCCTATAATTTTGATAATAGCAAATAATGGGAAACAAAAAAAGGTTTTTATTAAGAGAATAATGACAGTACAAATTGCAGTATCTAGGATCATATATTTAGGGCTAGTAGGGAACTTGGAGGTTATCGAGTTTAATCCTCTCATTTCACAACTGAAGAAACTGAGTTTAAATGATTTGCCCTGGGTTAGAGTTAATAAATGTCTGATATGGGATTTGAATCCTGTTCTTCTTGACTCCAAGTCCTCTGCCCTATCTAGAAGGTCATGCTATCCCTCTAATCCAATAGAATATTATTCCACCATAGATGCTGATGGGTATGAAGAATTCACAGAAGTTTGAGAAGCCTTAGAACAGTTAATGCAAAGAAATGGATCAGAAATTGACAAACAATTTATCTACAAAATAGAAAAGAAAAAAAAGGAGGAAGTGTGATTCACATTTCCTACATATCACAGGGAATATCTAGTAGTTTCTTAATAATTTATTGTTGGTTTAATTTAATTGTGGGGGCAAGTAAATCTGAGAACAGTATATGGCACACAATTAAAATTACTCCCCGCACTTCAGAGGGGGCTGAGCCAAGATGGTGGTGGGAAAGTGGAGACTTGCCTAAAGCTCTCTTCCAGGAGCCTCCAAATGCCTATAAAAATGACTGTGGACAAATTCTAGAACTGCAGAACCCCAAAATAGGAGAGGGAATCAGGACTCCAGCCCAGGACAGCCTGGATGGTTGCTGGTTAAGGTCTATCGCATGGAGCTGGGAGCAGAATGGAGCAGAGCCCAGCATGGGCTGCCCCTGGACCAACCAGACCAGGAACCAGGGAGAACAGGCCTTCGCACCTGGAGTTAGTGAGCTGTGGCAGTTACCAGACTTCTCAACCCACGAACACCAAAGACAACAAAGAAGGTTAGTGGGGAAAAAACTACAGGTATAGAGTGAAAAGAGTTTGTGAATCGGCCACTGCCCCAGAGGCAGTGGAGGTGGTGCAGCTCTGAGGACAGAAGTACAGCTGCAGGTGCTTCTGACCCCAGGCCCACCTGATGGGAGGAATTAAGTGGCAGATCAGAGCACGAGTGCAGAGCCTACTTAGATCTGAGTCATGATACAGGTTGGTGGTCCTTGGGGGAGAGGGAGTGCTGGTATGGAAGAGCTTGCTGTGGAGAAATAGCACTGAAAACAACAGCTTAGCCCCTCAAGCTTGGGACAAAGTACTCTCTACTCTACAAGCAGTCATACCCTGATGAAAAGCTCAAGGGTCAAGTAGTTGGCTGGGAACATGAACAGGCTGTGAAAATGGACTCAGATTCAGACTCAGACTTTGGAATCTTTCTTTGGTGACAAAGATGACCAAAACATACAGCCAGAAGAAGTCAACAAAGTCAAAGAGCCTACATCAAAAGCATCCAAGAAAAACATGAACTGCTCTCAGGCCATGGAAGAGCTCAAAAAGAATTTGGAAAAGCAGGTTAGAGAAGTAGGTGAAAAATTGGGAAGAGAAATGAGAGTGATGCAAGAAAACCATGAGAAACAAGTCAATGACTTGCTAAAGGAGACCAAAAAATACTGAATAAAATAACACCTTAAAAATAGACTTACTCAAATGGCAAAAGAGCTCTAAAAAGCCAATGAGGAGAAGAATGCCTTGAAAGGCAAAATTAGCAAAATGGAAAAGGAGTTCTAAAAGACCACTGAGGAAAATACCACCTTTAAAATCAGATTGGAGCAAGTGGAAGCTAGTGACTTTATGAGAAATCAAGGTATTATAAAACAGAACCAAAGGAATGAAAAAATGGAAGACAATGTGAAATATCTCTTTGGAAAAACCACTGACCTGGAAAATAGATCCAGGAGAGATAATTTTAAAATTATTGGACTACTGAAAGCCATGATCAAAAAAAAAGCCTAGACATCATCTTTCAAGAAATTATCAAGTATAACTGCCCTGATATTCTAGAACCAGAGGGTAAAATAGAAATTGAAAGAATCCACCAATTGCTTCCTGAAAAAAAGTCCCAAAAATTAAACTCCTAGAAATATTGTCACTAATTTCCAGAGCTCCCAGGTCAAGGAGAAAATACAGCAAGCAACCAGAAAGAAACAATTTGAGTGTTGTGGAAACCCAATCAGGATAACACAAGATCTAGCAGCTTCTACATTAAGGGATCAAAGGGCTTGGAATATGATATTCCAGAAGTCAATGGAACTATGATTAAAACCAAGAATCACCTACCCCTCAAAGCTGAGTATCATGCTCCAAGAGAAAATATGAATTTTCAATAAAATAGAGGACTTTCAAGCTTTCTCAGTGAAAAAACCAGAGCTCAAAACAAAATTTGACTTTCAAACACAAGACTCAAGAGAAACATGAAAAGGTAAACAAGAAAGAAAAATCATAAGGCGCTTACTAAAGTTGAACTATTTATTCGCATTCCTACATAGAAAGATGATGTGTATATTTCATGAGACCTCAGGATTAGGGTAGCTGAAGGGAATATACATATACATATAGAAAGAGGGCACAGGGTGACTTGAATATGAAGGGATGATATCTTAAAAATATAAAATCAAATTAAGGGATGAGAGAGGAATATATTGAGAGAGGGAAAAAGGGAGAGTTAGAATGGAGTAAATTATCTCACATAAATATGGCAAGAAAAAGCAGTTCCTTGGAAGGAAAAAAGGTGCAGGTGAGGGGGAATGAGTGAGTCTTGCTCTCATCAGATTTGACCTGAGGAGGGAATAACATACACCCTAAATTGGGTATCTTACCTCACAGGAAAGACAGAGGAAGAAGATAAAAAAGGGGGACAATAGAAGGGAGGGCAGATTAGGGGAGGAGGTAATCGAAAACAAACACTTTTGAAAAGGGACAGGGTCAAGGGAGAAAATTCAATAAAGGGGATAGGTTAGGAAGGAGCGAAATATAGTTAGTCTTTCACAACATAAATGTTGTGGAAGGGTCTGGCATAATGATACACATGTGACCTATGTTGAATTGCTTGCCCTCTTAGGGAGGGTGGGTGGGGAGGGAAAAGAGGAGAGAATTGAGAACTCAAAGTTTTAAAGGGAGATGTTCAAAAAAAAGTTTTTGCATGCAACTAGGAAATAAGATATACAGGCAAGGGGTCATGGAAATCTATCTTGCCCAGAAGAAAGTAAGGGAAAATGGGATGGGGGGGAGTGGGGTGACAGAAGGCAGGGATGACTGGGGAACATTGCAATCAACATATATGCCATCTTGTGTTGTGGGGGAGAGTAGAAATGGGTAGAAAATTTGTAATTCAAACCCCTGTGGAAATCAATACCACCAAGTAAAAAAATTAAATAAATATATAATAATTTAAAAAATAAAATAAAAAAAAATTACTCCAGAAGTACTTGAATAAATACTTTAAAATAAAAAGGAAGCAGACAATGGAAAAGACAACATCAGCTTTCATTATTTCATCCAAAAGCTTAACCACTGTTTTTTTTCATCCTTCATACTTGAAGAGGACCAATAACATCATGTTGTTGGGATCAAGGTACAATGTGTTCAACAGTGGCTGATCAGTCTAGTATGAGTTTGGAAGTCTCTACCACAGGATGGAGACAGATAATTTTTTGAAGACTTGAAATGGATATATCTATATTTTACACATCTCATGCTTCCTTTGTGCTACTACAATTCTGCTTTGTTCATAGAGCATAGCACCTTCTTTCATGTTGGCAAGCCATGCTGGGTGTTGCTTTACCAGTGTTTCCCATGTCTCACAATGTAAACCAATGCAAATTAGTGGCTTCAATTAAAGCAATAAAAGACCTAGAAAGCACCTTTATCAAGAAACTGTTGATATTCTTGCCAAAGATGAAGAGATGATTCCTTAATGCTACACTAGGGCAAATTCTAAACTCATTCAAAGAATTTTACAAAGAAAGCTAATGGAAGTTTATAAACTGTATTATTTCATAAATCATTGAGAAATAGTGTAGAATTAAGCCAGATAAAGCAAAGATTGACACAATATTGAATTTAGTAAAATCACTCCAGTGACATTCAAGCATGAAAGTGGAAGGATTAAAAACAGAACAAAAACAGAAAATATTTGTAAAAAATGTATATCTTAACAGACTTCACCCCATCAAGGGATGGTGGAATCATGACATTTGAACCCTGATATTACCATTCAAAATACTCTCAGAGACAAGGAGCATCTCTCAGTCTCTCTCTCTCTCTCTCTCTCTCTCTCTCCCCCTTCAATCTCATACCCCTCTCGCCGCGGTCTCTCTCTCTCTCTCTCTCTCTCTCTCTCTCTCTCTCTCTCTCTCTCTCTCTCTCATACACACACACACACACACACACACGCATGAAAAGCAACTAGATTGGAATAAGCATGATAGAGAAGATCCATGCAGAGGGTGACAAAACTGAAAGACTGTTATCCAAGCTATCAAAAGGAAGATAAGATAAAGGAATGGTAAAAAAAAATCTACCTGTTAATGCCCACTCTGATGCCTAAAGGAATATCAACAAGCAAAAGAAACTGTATGCCTGCTTCCCCATCTGTCTATACAAAATGTAAGAACATCTTTAAAAAGCAGATTTCCCCAAGCAATGCTCAACAATCTTTTTTGCATCTTTATCATTTCAAAATTAACTGAAAGATGTATAGACCATAGAATCTCATTGCACTTGCTGATTGTGGGGAAAAAAAGCATTTGAATCAGTAGGATATATATATATATATATATATATATATATATATATATATATATATACACACACACACACACACACATATATGCATATATATGTATATGTGTATACATATACATATATGTGTATGTATATATATGTATATATATATATATATATTTTTATATATATGTATATATATATATATATATATGTGCCCTACAGTGTCTTTTACAGTATTGTGCCTCACATCCATACATAAAGGCCATGTGATATTCCCAAGAAGAAGAAAAAAATAGAAATACCCTATTCAGTGATGCTCTAATAAAGAACATTGGGAAAGATATAAATCTGTGAGATAGAGTAGATAGATCTAAAGCAGAGTTGAGATTGAAGATAGATTCCTTGTGAATAGTAAGGTTCTTTTTTTCCTTTCTTTTTTTTTGTTTTTTTTTTAAATTTATTTATTTAACATATTTAGTTTTCAGCATTGATTTTCACAAGAGTTTGAATTACAAATTTTCTCCCCATTTCTACCCTCCCCCCCATCCAAGATGGTGTATATTCTGGTTGCCCTGTTCCCCATTCAGCCCTCCCTTCTCTCATCCCACTCCCCTCCCATCCCCTTTTCCCTTCCTTTCTTGTAGGGCAAGATAAATTTCTATACCCCATTGCCTGTGTATCTTATTTTCTAGTTGCATGCAAAAACTTTTTTTTGTTTTTGAACATCTGTTTTTAAAACTTTGAGTTCCAAATTCTCTCCCCTCTTCCCTTTCCCACCCACCCTCCCTAAGAAGTCAAGCAATTCAACATAGGCCACATGTGTATCATTATGTATAACCCTTCCACAATACTCATGTTGTGAAAGACTAACTATATTTTGCTCCTTCCCAACCCATCCCCCTTTATTAAATTTTCTCCCTTGACCCTGTCCCCTTTCCAAAGTGTTTGTTTTTGATTACCTCCACCCCCATCTGCCCTCCCCTCCATCATCCCCCCCTTTTTTATCTTCTTCCCTCTTCTTTCCTGTGGGGTAAGATGCCCAATTGAGTGTGTATGGTATTCCCTCCTCAGGCCAAATTTGATGAGAGCAAGATTCACTCATTCCTCCCTCATCTGCCCTCTCTCCTCCTCCCACAGAACTGCTTCCTCTTGCCACCTTTAGGTGAGATAATCCACCCCATTCTATCTCTCCCTATCTCCCTCTCTCAATATATTCCTCTCTCATTCCTTAATTTAATCCTTTTTTTTTTTTTGAAAAAGACATTGAGCTGATTTCATCCAGTTCTGGACCACTGTGGAGGCTCCTGGAAAATAATTAGAATAATCTAAAGGGGATTACCTTGTCCATTTACATAGTAATGATGAAATAGGTGAAAAATGTTATTGTTTAAATATCAGCATGCATTTGTACAGAAACTTTACAGAGTCTGTCTAATAGTATGCCCATCTAGGATGCCCATTAAAAATGGACAATGAGTTGAACACAGAGTTGAACAGACGGGGGAAGCTGAACAATATTAGTGTAGAGTAAATGCAAAGGCCTTTTGTTGCCCCCAAGTTTCCTACAAAATCAAAGACCCATCTTGGCAATACTAAAATTCACTTCTTATTACTATATAGCACTGACACATTATAATGGCAATCAGACTTTTCCCAGTTCTTCCCTTTTGGGATGCTAAGATTATCAAGTCTCCTCTTTATTTGAATTGGTAGGAAAACTTTTGCTGTCTTTGTCTTGGAATATTTCTCAGCTACTTCTCAGTATTAAGACAATCAGGAGTCACTGACTTGTATATGATGTGATACTAGGGATGGGGAACTTTCACACACCCAGTCTGAGTGAGATCAGAGCCCTCAGGGCTCCAAAAAGTATATAATTGAGGGGAGCTTGGCATTTGACTTTGGGGCACACTCATGGAAGGCGTGCTGAGACTCTGGGCAAGCCATAAGTGCCCTCTGGCTTTGTAACCCAGACCCATTCGTTCTTCTCTGGTAACTATATATTGTGGTTTGAATCAGACAAGGTCTGTCTTTTGATATTTGTGATTTCTGTTTGCATTTGACTTAAGTTCAGGGGGCTGATCTTTTACCCCTGAAATAAGTAAATGATGTATGTATGTTTGATTAAACTGAGGTTGTTAACCCCTTAAAGTTGCTTTTCTTAGAAAAGCAGATTAAAGAACCTGTGTTAGCAGCCCTTCTGTATGCTGGTATTATTGGTCTTACACCCCACAACAGCTGCTAGCCCCATTGCTTTTACACACATGAAACCTGAGTCTGAGAAATTAAAACAAAAGAAAACAAAACAAACATGAAGACAAAAAAAGAAACAAACAAAAAACAAAATGGACATCACACAAAGGGCAACAAATAATCATTTCACAGATGTGAAAAGGTCACAATGAATATTTAATGAGAAACTCTGAGGAAGGGAATTAAAGGATGTTATGAACTAATTCATTAATAGAAAGAGACAATTGCCAGGCCATGTGACAAGACTGAAAGATGATTGTTGGCCAAACTGTTTTTCTCTGGTACTTGTTGGTTTGGGCAGAGGGCGGAAGCAAGGAAGATCTCCAGCTCATTGAGTGTATTCTTTGGGGTGAACTTTTAGAAAGACATGGATCAGAAAGCAAGAGGATGGGAAGTTCTGGATGGGCTGTGATCTACATCACTGAATGGAATTCTGAAATCAGGGAAATCAGTGAAGGAGAAATAAACAGACAGAACATTTGTTCCCAAATAACTCTTAAATCTAAATCTGACAAAGCACAAAACTAAATCATTTTGCTATATTTTTGGAAGAACTTTGTATTAGTGACTCTTTTTTTTTCTCTGTGTGCTCTTCATTTTTGGGCCTGCCATGTTTCATTTTGATTGTTTAGCCTCTCATTTTTATTTCAGATTTTAGCTTTGGGTTTGCTGGCCAAGCCAGGAACTAGTCAACTCTGGCCAGTTAGTAGGAAGCTCCTAATTTAAGAGGTTTTCATTGCCTGAATAAAAGTTTTGCAGTAATACAGACCCCTCCTGGAAGAATTGGCTTCTATCCTTTAAAAGGCCCATTGGGACTCTGAGGTTTTTGAGGTTTTCCAGAAGGCTCCTTACCACATTCAGATTCCAGCTTTATGTTCTGTCGTCTGGAGAGGCTGGACAGTTGACAACTTTCAGTCAGGCAAGATTCATTCTAGGCAATGGCCAATCCCAAGACATGCACAAAAGCAGGATCTAGAGCCTAGGCAAACAGATGGTTTTGGCTGCTATTACTCAGTCTAATTAGCTAATTTGGCTGAAAACTTCCCCTCAGAATGATAGAAGACAATGGCTTCACAATATGGTCTGCCAAACAATTTTATTGGACAGATATGGTTAGACCATTAAGATTCACTGCCAGTGGCCATATGTATTGTTTCAACTTTCTCTAACAAACCATTTCCCTCCATTGTGTGACTGTGCTAAATATAAAATGTAATTAATTGGATGGAAATACTTCATCTTTCTCTTTTTTCATGATATAGTAATACAGATATGAACCAAAACTCTGGCGAGGCTCTTTAATGAGTGGTAATACGAATATGTTCTTAAAGACAGTATTAGAGCTAGTAAACCCAAACCACTTTATTAGGAAAATTAATATATGGTGAGATTAAGAAACATTTTCTTATTCTGTATTTCTATCCTTTGAGTTCTTACGTGAAAACTTTGCGTGGAGTAAATTGTCATTAGTGAGGGGGTTGATTTTTATTCAATTGTATAAATAATTCTCTACTTTTATACTTACTTTGCATCTCCCCAAGCATCACTCTCCTTATAGATACCTCTCACCATTCAGAACTAAATTGGCTCACAGTCAAATAAATGACATAATTTGAGTTAGAAGTGATCTCAGGGTTATGCACTATAATTCATAGAAGGTATCTACAACATATGTGGCATCCTGTTCAGTTTGATGAGAAAATGAGAAGGAGGTACATTTCCCTATGGAGGGTGTGAACATGCCTATTAGTATCTCCTTCAAAAGACTGATGACACTTTGAGGATCTGAAGGCTTTGTTTCTAATTTATGAGAAATCATTGATGGGAAAAGCACCCTCCAATCATCACTTCAACAAACTGATGAGGAAATTCCCCAATAAACTCTCTACATATGATCTACAAATAGAAGAGAACCCAAAATCCACCTAGTATAATCATTATTTGACAAATATATAAACTGAGGGTCAGGAAGGGTAAATGATTTGTCAAGGTCACAAAGATAAAAAAACATCAAATGAGAGATATAAACCTATATGCTTTTGCTCCAGTGCAATTACTCTTTCCAAAGTACCATGTTGCATGTTTAAAGTGGAACTGGTAGTCTTAAATGAGTAGAACTACCACAGCTTTGACATCTGTCGACATTTTGAACTTTTAACTAAAGACTATTGAGGTACATCCTAGAATTGTATAATAGACTAGAAGCTAGGTTACCTGAGTCTTAACTAAGTTTCAGAGTGTTTTTTCTCATCCAATATGAAGAGATTAATTAACATGTTAATTTAATTTTGTTCCACAAATGAAGAGATTAATTTACATGTTAATTTAATTTAGTTCCACAAATCTTATTAGCCCCTTCTACACACAAGGCATGGGATTACAGTACGGAGTTGCAAAGACAAAGTACTAAGAAATTAATGCCTGCAATAATCACTGTAATTCTACTGGTTTTAGTATACAATGTAATTGTTTACATCCTCAAAATTTGGAGTTTTTGATGGTCTTGTTGTTGGTAATTTTATCCAACTCTGGTCCTTGGCTAACAGCCCAGTCATAATCCTGATAAGCAGGATTATTACATCATCTTATGGGTGAGAACTTCCAACTTCTTCCTGTTTCATGAGGTGTTTCACTAGTCAAAAGAGACCTTGTGAAGTGACTTAGTACAGTAGATAGAAACCAAGACAGGTCTAGAAGGCCCATAACTAAGGCTGTTATACATAATAGAAGAGAATTTTGTCAGCAGACTGATAGTCTCCAATTCAACCTGTATGTGGAATAGCTATTGCTGAATTAATTTTGGATTTCTGAGAAAATATCATGAATTATAAGTAAGAATACTTGTCTTTGAGCAGAAAGATTTTATATCTGAGTAAGCAAAATAGCTGTCATCATGAATTCAAGTGACTGTTGATACTGTTATTTATATACTGTATTACTGTTAACATATGACCTTACTCATACAACAGATTAGTAAAGTATTTCGGACAATTTTATTCCCCCAAAAACATGAGGTTCAGAGAGGTTGAATGATTTCCCCAAGTTCACATAGCCATTCAGGTGTTTTTATTTCAAGTCTAGTCCTTCATGGTAAAGTAAAATGCCTCTCTAATAAAAGGCAACTTTAGAAAGTTACTGAAAGTCTAAAGTTTTATGCACTGCTGCATTTCCATATGATGCTCCCCTTTGGTGAAAATAGCTATAGAAACTGTGTATGCTTGCCCAATAAAATGATATGAAAGAGATGAAGTCTTGCCAATTGCTCTAGGTACCACAGGATTTTTCTTTTTAAGCATTTTAGTTAGACTGTTTCCACTGGGAATATGGTTTAGAAAATGCCTACAACACAAAAATAGAATGAAGATTTGGATTATTGGCAGTTCATGTGGAAAAAGACCTCAGGCTTGTGGTTGACTAAAAGTTCATGATTCAAAGGATGTATTTTTTGGCTATCAAAAATGTTGTTTGTCCACCTGAATAAATGCATAGGGGTGACAAACAAAGGTGGTTTCACTCTATTGTTTTCTGCACAGATGACCTCATACTTGGAATACTATATATTAGTACAGCAGTTGAATCTATTTTCAGCTGCAGATAAATAAGAGAAGAAGAGTTATTTTATTGAAAACACTTACCTTTTAACTGTTTGATATTTAAAAAACAACATATAAGTTAAATCTCATTCTCCCTAAAGATATGGCATAGCTTTGTAAGTAGAGGGCTGATTTTAGTCAGACTCTTAAAGTTACGACTCTGAGCCATTGAAGACTGGTTGCCATTGGCCAAACACTTCCTCTTCATGTTCAAGGTAACTCCCTAAGACTCTGAGTTACAAGTATACCAGACAGGAAACTAAAGCCTTTCAACTTATAAACCATGAAATATGCTCTAATAAACAAACAAAATGAACTTCTAACCACTGTCATAATAAGTATATAATACCATATGTTTAATTTTAATCACATATTTCTCCTGCCTATTAACAATATAGGAACTTTTCATATTCTGGAGGACTCTATATGCTATTATATACAAAGCTCCTTATTTAAAACACAGTTGTTAATTATCTTTTCAATACTTCATTTTTGCCACTCTGGGAAGTAAGAGACCTCTGGACCAAATGGACAGAGTGTCATGCGTGGAGTCAGGAAGATTCATCATCCTGAGTTCAAATCTGGCATTAAACAATTATTAGCTGTGTAACCCATGGGCAAGTCACTTAATGCTGCTTGCCTCAGTTTCCCCATCTATAGAATGAGCTGGACAAGAAAACGGCAAACTACTCCAATATCTTTGCCAAGAAAATCCCAAATGGGGTCACGAATCATCAGACATGACTAGAAAATGACTCAAGTGAACAGGGCAGTAAATGTCTCTATCCTGCTCTTCCTCATTCCCCCCACACTAATCCTTTTCTCCTGTTTTTTTTTTGAGCTTGTACCTAAATCTTCTCCCTTCAAATCTCTCTTCAAAATGAATGAGGACCATGCTTTAAAAAGGTATGTATAAGATACATCTTGTGCCAAATACCTTCCTTTTTTTTTTGGCAGGGCAATTGAGGTTAAGTGACTTGCCCAAGGTCACACAGCTAGTACGTGTCAAGTGTCTGAGGCCAGATTTGAACTCAGGTCCTCCTGACTCCAGGGCCAGTGCTCTACTCATTGTGCTACCTAGCTGCTCCCTGCCCAAATACTTTCTAACTCGTTCATTAATAATCAATGCCTCTGAGTTAATAAACCCTTCATTTTACTTACTTGTCTCTTAAAGGAGCCAGGTCTTTATTTCCTCTGAATGATATTGTAGGTTATTTTATTTTCTAGGTTTTCCCGATACTGCTCTTCCTTTATATTCCTCTCACCTTTTAGAATACCCCTTCTCAATTTCCTTTGCTGGCTCTTCACCTATCCTATACCAGGGCCATGCAGTAGCTAACTAAGTAGAAATGTACTCAAGGCTATGTCCTAGGCTGCTTTCTCTAAACTCTCTCGCACTCAGTGATTTCACTAACCCTATGTGGCTTCACTATAAGTTTATCCACATGACTCCCAAATCTTTAGAAATTATAAGTAATATGAACTTGAGATCTGTAAACTTATTCTAAAAAGGAAATAGATAGTTACATATGTAGTTTGTTACATAATAAATAAATAACTATATTAAATACATTTTAATTTGTAATCCTATGTTTTATTTTGTATTTAAGCATGCCCATGTGCATGCACAAACACTTAAAATGGTGGCAGATTCATGCATAGATTCGCAAGTAAATAACTGCTTCCTATATTAGTTATTTCCTTTGTAATCCTGTTTTATGTTTAAGAATTTGTATACGCATGAGCACATCTAATAATGGTTATTGATACATATGTAGATTCACAGATAAATGAATATACTCAATATAATTTGTTTCCTTTGTAAGCCTGTTTTATTTTGTGTTTACGAATGTGTATGTTCCTTCAAATACATGTGCACACACACTTAATAATGGTATAAATACATACACAGATTCAAAGATAGGTAGATAAATATATTCAATATAATGGATTTCCTTTGCCATCCTAGGTTTAATTTGATGCTTGAGAATGTGTATGTGCAGGCACACACATAATCACACACTTAATACATTTATATAGCTCCAACAACAAATTATTCCTCCTGACATTTAAAGCTCTTCACAACATGGCTCCTTCCTGTCTTTCACATTAATCCCTTCAATGCATTCAATCATCCAGTTGTATTGACCTGCTTGCTGCTCCTCACAGATGTCCCATTTTTCTCCATTCTTTGGCACCAGTTGTCCCTCTGCCTGAAATTATCTCCTAATTTTGCCTTTTAGAATTCCTAACATCCTTCAATAGTAAAGTCAAATAGTAATGTTTTTTTTTTTTTGCAGTAGAGGCCTCTCTAGGTCTTGTGACAAGGTGATGCTTCCTCCTCAAGGTTAGCTTGAATCTACTCTGCATGTATCTTGTATATACTTAATTACTCATGTTTTCTCTCCCATTAGAATGAATAGAAGCTTCTTGAAGGCTGGGATGGTTTTCATAATTTCTTTGATTTCTCAGGGCTTATCAGTACCTGGCACATACTTGGGACTTAATAAATGCATATAGATTAATTGAATATTGTAGAATAATATGAAGTAGTTTCCTTTCTAATTCCTAGCATGGTTAACAATCAAAATTTCTTAAATCCAGATTACTATAAAGTAGCAATCAGATAAATGTAAATTGCTCCTGAAACTATAAAATGTCATGCAAATAGTAGTTTACGTGAAATATTTATATGCTGCTTTTCAAATTTTTTCGTGATTATCTAGTTTGAAATAATGTATTTGTTCACAAATCTGAAAAAAATGAGAATAATAATATATGCAAGTGGTGTTGACCAGCAAACATATCCTCATTATATGTCAATTTGCTGTGTGATATCTATTCCTGTGCAAAAATTACTAGGTGATCAGAAAAAATTTCATTCAGGAATTTTATCATCAGTCAACACTTGTTGCAACTGTCCTCCAATGAAAGAATCCCTCCTTCCTGTTAGTTATGAGAACTCAGGACTACCCAACTTCATCAGCTACCTACAGAGGTTATTTTTCTGTATTTTTCTGTAGTGCTCCTAACACCTATGTTTCTGCAGCAGCTGTACCTACATATAGCTGAACTATACCTGTATAACTTGCTTACCCTGATTGCATGTATATTTCCTTCCTCACCCTCTCTCCATAGTATTGTTGGCATCCCGCTCAATATTTGCCCATCTTTAACACTACTCAGGCAAATATCTAGGGAAGACAGGTGGTACCATAATGAAACAATCACTAGTATAAAAAATAACAACTTGGCACTTGTTTATAGCCTGGGGAGTAAGTAATGATCATAAGCAGAGATAACTACCTTCCCTTAGCATTCTTAGCACTACCACCTACCTCCCAGGATTGAGTATCAGATTAAATAATATCTGTAAAGTGATTTTTAAATTATAAATTTAGATTGCTTTCTAGATACACACTATTGCTATAATAAACATTCCAGAATTTACAAATTCCAACTCATATATATGTATATAGTGTATATATATATATGTAAAATACATATACATCTATATCTGTACCTATATATAGCTGATAAGTATAAAAAGATATATCATAGTGATTTGGCATATGTACATTTTAATTGGAATTAGCAACACTCATAATGAAATACTTGATTATGTTATCTATCATCTACTTTTTATCATTCTATGTATTTATATATTTCACTAGTATGTACATGCTTGTATATGCATAATTGCCCATATGCACACAATAATAATATATTTACATATATATTAAAAGATTAGCAATTTATATGTAATATATATATATATACATACACACCATACATGTATTTGTGTGTGTATGTGTGTGAAAGAGAGAGAGAGAGAGAGAGAGAGAGAGAGAGAGAGAGCTGATGCTGTGAAAGGTTAATAGCTAACAAAGTTGTGCAAATCATGATTTCAGTGTCCCAGCTCCCAGAGGCAGTATGCCAGTACCATGTAGGACAGTAAGATGCTTATTTTTCAGGATGTTGACCTTTAAAACCTGTCTAAGAACCAACAACATGGGCTTTTTGCTGCAAAACATGGAAAGCGTTTTGATTTTCCTGGAAAAGCCCAAGGGAAGGAGTTTGTTTTCTTGACTAGCAGAGGCAAGTCACTTCTGAATGTCATTACCAGGGAAGAAGCAACCCTTCTCTCAGGTCAAATATTTCAGTCACATGTACCGACACAGAATTGGGAGTTCTAGTAATTTTTAAGAGGCTAGTTAGAAAAATAACTATCAGCCTCTCCATTAAAAACAAGACAAAACACTATCCACATACATGAATATTAAAGTAACCAAGAAATTTCATTTGGCAAAGTCTCAAATAAAGGTAGCACCCCAACCTTCTCAAACAGGAGAACTATATTTGGAAGATTTCATCATCTGATCAGTCTTCAGACATTCTAGGAAGGCAGCATGAAGCTCTTCAATTTTAAGAGGGATAATTGTACCTGACATTCTATGCCCCATTTGACCTATCCATTCATAAAGGAACTAAAAATTGATTGTGGAAATAATATGAGGTTATTTCTTGATAGGATCATGTAATTGAGATGTATGTATACCCACATATGTGTCCATGCACATGTATATGCATGCATTGTCTCGATAATTCAGCATATATTCATATGCATAGTAAATAATAGCTATCATTTTTATAGCATTTTAAGATTTTAAATACTTTTTATATATGTGACACCATTTGGTCCTCAAACAACTTTGTGACATAGGTTCTATTGTTATCCCTTTTTTTTCTTACAAATGAGGATATTTTGTCTGAGAGAAGTTAAGTGATCTGTATAGGATCACAAAGTTAGTAAATGACTAAGCAAGAGTTTGAACTTATCTTCGTCATTCCAAGCCCAGCTCTTTGTACATTTTGCATACTACATGAAAAGAGGACAGGACTAATAAAGCCTATAAATTGCATCATAAGACTTCCAAGGTACTTCAAAAGAAAATATCATAATATTTTGACAGTCATATATATGGTGTTATGGCATATCTCATACATGTCTCTTCTCCATTAAGATAGCTATCATCCTAATTCAGATCCTCATGAATAATTAATTGTCTGTGCTATTTGACTAGACTCCTAATTAGCCTTCCTTCCTCAGTTCTTTCTTCTCTCCAATCCAACCTGCATAAGTGGCCAAGGCAGTATTTTTATTTGCTTGTGTTTTTTTTCTCTTTATTTTTTTTTTTTTGGTTTTCAAGAGCCCTGATCTAGTGATAATGTTCTCCATCCCAGAAATCTCTAATGGCTCCCTAGTACTTCAGGGATCAGAGGTAAATTTTCTTATCTGGTTTTTAAAACACTATCATAACATATACCAACCTAACATTCTAGCCTTATTACACATTATTCTCTTATATTCACTTGATAATCTGACCAAATAGGTCATTTTACTATTTCTCATACACGGAGCTCCATCTGCTGTCTGGAATCATCCCCATCTCACCTCTGTCTTTTAGAACCCCTAGTTTCCTTCAAAACTAAACTGAAGTGGCACCTTCTCTTTGGAATCTTTCCTGATACCTATAACGGCTACAGCTTACCTCACACATTAAATTTCCTTATATTTATATCATATGTATACATGTGTATAGATAATTTTATATACATACACACATATGCATGTATTGTTGTTGTTTCTGAGTCAGTTCAGTCCTGTCTTACCCCTTTTTACCCTATTTAGAATTTTCTAGGTAAAGACACTGGAATGGTTTTTCATTTTCTTCTCCAGTTCATTTTGCCGATGGGAAAATGAAGAAAACAGTGACTTGCCCAAGGTCACACAGCTAGTAAGTGTCTGGGGTCAGATTTGAACTAAGGTCCTCTTAACTCTAGAGTCAGGGCTCTATGCTCTATCCACTGCACCACTTAACTGAATGTATAAGCGTACATATAAGTGTATATAAACACCTCTCTCTCTCTCTCTCTCTCTCTCTCTCTCTCTCTCTCTCTCTCTCTCTCTCTCTCTCTCTCTCTCTCTCTCTCTCTCTCTCTCTCTCTCTCTCTCTCTCTGTCTGTCTCCTGACATTTATGTGGAATTTTCCATAGATCATGTCATTTTATCTTCCCAACAACACAGAAAGGTTATTTGTACAGATATAACTACTTGTACATTCACGGACTTTAATTGACCTGCCCAAAGTCATACATTTATGTGAAGAGCCATAGTGTGTGTTCACTGTCTGCTTCTGGACAATGTTGAAAATATTAGCACTTTGGGGAGGACAAAACGATCATATCAATGGCAGCTGAATAGGAAAACCTACTAACAGTGGCTATTCAAAAGGGATTGACCAGCCCTTGGTCTCTCTCTTCTCTTTCCAGTTTCAGATTTTATCACTGGAGGAGTGGGGAGAAAGCATGTTACCCCTGTCCCTACCCCAGCAGCATGTCAGAAGCTCCCATACAGTAGCAAGAACAAGGAAAATCAATTAGTCATAAGTCCCTGACTGTATTTTCTTAGCCTAATTTTAAGTGACCAAACAGTGACCTTGAGACAAACGTGTCCATTCTCAGAGGCAAATTTATAATATTAGAGATTATGGGGCTACTTCTCAGAGCTGACCTATGGCAAGACTACCAGAATGTAGATGTTGCTAGAAGGAAATGTTTGAACAGTGCAGAGCCAAGGTGAAATGTAAATTATCTATTCAGCAGGTCCAACAAATGTTTAATCTTTTAATGATTTTAATTCACAACCTTCCAGGAAATTATAACAGTAGTTATAACTACTAATAGCTTAAGTCCTGTGAATGTGAACTTCTGAGGTAGTTTTTTGTAACACATGTCAAACTTGATGTCCCAGGAACACCTTAAACTCAATGTATCAAAATTTGAGCTCGTTTTTCTTTCTAATCCTTCTCCTCTTCTCAATGTTCCTTTTTATGTTAAAGACAGCACTGTCCTTTCAGCATCTCAGGTTCAGCATCTCTTGGCATTATTCTGAGCTCATCACTCTCCTGCACTACACATATCTAATCAGTTGTCAAATTTTTCCATTTTTTCCTTTCATATTGCAAATCACATCCCTTCTTTACATTCACACAGGAAACACCTAATCTCTCAATACTTTACACACTCATCACTTCTTCCCTCTGGTATTGTAACAGCCTCCTAATTGGTCTCCCTTCCTCAAATCTCTCACCACTCTAGTCCATCCTACACTTTCTGCCAAAAAAAATTTTCATCCAAAGTACATTTGGTCATAAGACTCACCAACTCAAGCAACTCATGTCGATTTCTATTTGCTCCAAAATAAAATATGAACACACTTCTCCATCTAATCTTTAAAGCCCTTCACATATTGCCGGCAACCTATCTTTCCTGCATTACTGGAAATTATTGCTTCACCTCCCTCCTTTACTCATGCCTAAGTGTCTGTGAAACAGTTCTTTTCTCTTACTTGGGACACTGTACAGATAGATTCAGATTGGGTTTGAATCATGAATCTCCAAAGCTTGAACCAGATACCATATTTTCCGTACTTACAACTTTGAATAGTGTGAATATGAAGACATACATTGACTTCAAAGGATTTTTGTTGGTTCTAGTTGTAGTTCTATCTCAATCACTTTGCATGCCTTCCTTACCTCACTCTCCTTTTTTTCCCAAAGACGAGTCTGAGAAAAGCAACATCATCATGAAGCCTTCTCTCATCCCTTAACTACAAATGCCTTCCCTCCAATATTGCCTTCTATTTAAGTACATTGGATGCATTTGTCTTTATTAACTTAGTGTGATGTATGCATGTAGATATGTTTGTATGTCCACATATATAACAGGGAGGAATATGCGTTTTTAAATACCTATGTACCAGGCACTGTGCTAAGTGTTTTATAAGTATTTTACAGGTATTATCTCATTTGATCTTCACAGAAACTCTGGGAGGTACATGATATTATGATTTTCATTTTATAGTTGAGAAAAGAAGCAGATAAAATTTAGATGACTTGCTGAGAGTCATATGACTGTTAAGTGATTTAGGACATATTTGAATCAGATCTTTTTAACACTAAACCCAGCCGCCTAAATAACTCTAAAGTAAAAACAAATATATTACTGGTAAATTTTACATATGCATATATATGTGTATATAAGTGTATTTATATACATATTAATATCTGTCTCTGTATATATATATATATGTATATGTATAATTTATTTTTAAAATGAATAGAAATTTTATCTGTGTGTAAGTACCTGAGCAAATGAAAATTCAATTTCAGGGGGATTTATTTATCCACCTATTTTTTAAGTGAAATGATATTAAGTTCACTCAGCATGAAAATAATGGTGCCGACACTAAGTGAAATCTAGAATCATTGACCAATAGAGTTTTACAGAGTGCTAGACCATAGAGTTAACTATTTGGTTTTTTTTCCTTTTTTTATTTAATTTTTTTCCTATTTCAAATTTATTTATTTAACACATTTACTTTTCAGCATTGATTTTCGCAAGAGTTTGAATTACAAATTTCCTCACCATTTGTACCAACCCCCCCACTCCAAAATGGCATATATTCTGGTTGCCCTGTTCCCCAGTTGGCTATGCCCCATTGCCTGTGTATCTTATTTTCTAGTTGCATGCAAAAACTTTTTTTTTGTTTTTGAACAGATGTTTTTAAAACTTTGAGTTCCAAATTCTCTCCCCTCTTCCCTTCCCACCCACCCTCCCTAAGAAGTAATTCAACATAGGCCACATGTGTATCATTATGTATATCCCTTCCACAATACTCATGTTGTGAAAGACTAACTATATTTTGCTCCTTCCCAACCCAACCCCCTTTATTGAATTTTCTCCCTTGCCCCTGTCCCCTTTACAAAGTGTTTGTTTTTGATTACCTCCACCCCCATCTGCCCTCCCCTCCATCATCCCCCCCTTTTTCATCTTCTTCCCTCTTCTTTCCTGTGGGGTAAGATACCCAATTGAGTATGTATGGTGTTCCCTCCTCAGGCGAAATCTGATGAGAGCAAGATTCACTCATTCCCCCCTCACCTGCCCTCTCCCTTCCTCCCACAGAACTGCTTCCTCTTGCCACCTTTATGCGAGATAATCCACTCCGTTCTATCTCTCCCTATCTCCCTCTCTCAATATATTCCTCTCTCATCCCTTAATTTGATTTTATTTCTTTTAGATATCTTCCCTTCATCTTCAACTCACCCTTTGTCTGCTCTCTCTCTCTCTCTCTCTCTCTCTCTCTCTCTCTCTCTCTCTCTCTCTCTCTCTCTCTCTCTCTCTCTCTCTCTCTCTCTCTCTCTCTCTCTCTATATATATATATATATATATATATACACACACACACACACACACACACACACACACATAAGTATATACATACATACACA
The DNA here is from genome assembly GCF_011100635.1 of Trichosurus vulpecula. Taxonomy (NCBI): domain Eukaryota; kingdom Metazoa; phylum Chordata; class Mammalia; order Diprotodontia; family Phalangeridae; genus Trichosurus; species Trichosurus vulpecula. The sequence continues at coordinate 232,082,270 of NC_050577.1, read as the reverse complement.
TTCACTTATATATAAACATATATATATATGTATATATGTGTATATATGTATATATATATACACATATACATACGCATATTCCCTTCAGCTACCCTAATACTGAGGTCTCATGAATCATACACGTCATCTTTCCATGTAGGAATGTAAACAAAACAGTTCAACTTTAGTAAGTCTCTTGCAATTTATTTTTCTTGTTCTTTTTCTTGATTACCTTTTCATGCTTCTCTTGATTCTTGTGTTTGAAAGTCAAATTTTCTATTCAGCTCTGGTGTTTTCACTGAGAAAACTTGAAAGTCCTCTATTTTATTGAAAATCCATATTTTGCCTTGGAGCATGATACTCAGTTTTGCTGGGTAGGTGATTCTAGCTTTTGATCCTAGCTCCAGTGACCTCCAGAATATTGTATTGCAAGCCCTTCGATCTCTGAATGTAGAAGTTGCCAGATCTTGGGTTATTCTGATTGTGTTTCCACAGTGCTCAAATTGTTTCCTTCTGGCAGCTTGCAGTATTTTCTCCTTGATCGGGGAGCTCTGGAATTTGGAGACAATATTCCTAGGTGATTTCTTTTTGGGATGTATTTGAGGAGGCGATCGAAGGAGTCTTTCAATTTCTATTTTGCCTTTTGGCTCTAGAATCTCAGGGCAGTTCTTCTTGATAATTTCTTGAAAGATGGTATCTAGGCTCTTTTTTTGATCATGGCTTTCAGGTAGTCCAATAATTTTTAAATTATCTCTCCTGGATCTATTTTCCAGGTCAGTGGTTTTTCCAAAGAGATATTTCACATTGTCTTCCATTTTTTCATTCCTTTGGTTCTGTTTTATAATATCTTGATTTCTCATAAAGTCACTAGCTTCCACTTGCTCCAATCTAATTTTTAAGGTAGTATTTTCTTCAGTGGTCTGTTGGACCTCCTTTTCCATTTGGCTAATTCTGCCTTTCAAGGCATTCTTCTCCTCATTGGCTTTTTGGAGCTCTTTTGTCATTTGAGTTAGTCTATTTTTTAAGGTGTTGTTATCTTCAGTATATTTTTCAGTATTTTTTTGGGTCTCCTTTAGCCGGTCATTGACTTGTTTTTCATGGTTTTCTTGCATCTTTTGTCATTTCTCTTCCCAATTTTTCCTCTACTTCTCTAACTTGCTTTTCCAAATCCTTTTTGAGCTCTTCCGTGGCCTGGGACCAGTTCATGTTTTTCTTGGAGGGTTTTGGTGTAGGCTCTTGCACTTTGTTGACTTCTTTAGGCTGTATGCTTTCGTCTTCTTTGTCACCAAAGAAAGAATCCAAAGTCTGAGACTGAATCTGGGTGTGTTTTCACTGCCTGGCCATATTCCCAACCAACTAACTTGACTCTTGAGTTTTTCAGCAGGGTATGACTGCTTGTAGACTAAAGAGTTCTATGTTCCACGTTTGGGGGGGATGCGCCTGCTCTGCCACACCAGCACTGCTCTTTCCCCAAGAACCCCCAGTCCAGACTGGGCTTAGATCTTCAGCAGTCTGTGTACTCCTGCTCTTATCTGCCACTTAATTCCTCCCACCAGGTGGGCCTGGGGCTGGAAGCAACTGCAGCTGTAGCTGCCCCACCTCCGCCTGGGTGGTGTCCGAACCTCGAACTCCTTCCACTCCTGCAGCTTTTCCCACTAACCTTCTTCTCTGTCTTTGGTGTTTGTGGGTTGAGAAGTCTGGTAACTGCCTCAGCTCACTGATTCAGGGTGCTAGGGCCTGCTCCGCCCACCTCCTGGTCTGGTTGGTCCTCGCTGCTCACACTGGGCTCTGCTCAGCTCCCAGCTCCCAGCTCTCAGCTCCCACCTCCCAGTGGGATAGACCTCACCCAGAGACCATCCAGGCTGTCGCCCTGCTTCCCTCTGCTGTTTTGTGGGTTCTGCAGTTCAATATCACACAGGCTGTCCTGCAGAGTGGCCAAATGGAAAAAGGACTCCTCATTCATGATGACATTCTCCAAACACCCCATTCAAAGGTGACATTGTATTAATTGCATTGAACCCTTTCAACTGTCAGGAGGCCCGGGACAGGTGTGCCAGACTTAACTGGTCTCCACCAAGCTTTGCTCCACCACCTTCTGCCCAATGTGTCTCTGGAGCCAACTCTGCCTCTGCCCGTGCTTAACTGATTCAGACTGCAGCTGGTTCCCACGGTTCTGGTGGCGGTTCTGGCAGTGGCTCTTAAGGCGGCGGCTAGAGCCCCCTCCACAGCCCCCTCAGCCCAATCCCGGGCCCGCAGCCTGCTCAGCTACAAGGTTTGGGCCCAGGAGCTTCCCTTTGTTAGGGGCTGGCTGAGGCGTCCGTCTGAGGTGCCAGGGCCCGGGCACAGGCCGGCCCTTTCCCCCGTCGCCATTCCCACCCACCCCAAGCTGGGCTCTGGGTATTGGGCCCAGCTCCCTGCCCCGCCCCTGGGCCTCTGGGTACAAGAGGTGAAGATGGAAGGCTAGGAGAGACAGGCAGCAGGAGACCCAGAGTGAGAGAGATCGAGAGAGAGAGAGAGAGAGAGAGAGAGAGAGAGAAGGAGAGCAGAGACTAAGCGAGAGACCGAGTTAACTATTTGTTAATGTAAGTCCCACAGTAACCTTACTTGCAACCACCATGTTTAGCACGTAGTCAATCTTATAATGGTAAAGTATTTCAAAGTATTCGATAACTTAAACTTTGACTTGCTGTACTTCCTCCTCACTCTCCAATTATTCTATTACATAGAGTTTATTACAGGTTTAATAACATCATGAAATTTGAAGTGAAATTATTAATTGGTTCTTATTTTACAGATGAGAGAATTTAGCTTTAGAGGGATTAAATGAGTCATCTCAAATAATTCGTTTGTTAAATGCTTTGAGCATAGTTTTTCACTGTTACAAATTATCAATGCCCAGCCTAGGAGTATCTTCCTAATTTATGACTGCTTCCCTGATAGAGAACAGGCTTTGTACCTATGTACCACTGTTATTTCTCAGTCTTTTGCTGTATTATTCTTTGTCTCTCTCCCTAAACTGACGCCTGGACCTTCTTATTTTCTCTCTCTTCACTCCCTACTCTGCTTGGTGATCTCATCTGTTCCCATGAGTTCAATTATAGCTATGCAGATGACTGCCAAATCCATATATTCAGTCCTAATCTGTCTCTACTCCTTTTCCACATCAACAATCGCCTTCTGGATAACTTCACCTGGAGAGTTCATCAGCATCCCAAAATTGACATTTCCCCAACCAATGTGAACATCTTAACCCTTAAGTTTCCTCTCCATTCAAACTTCTTTATCTATATAGCATGGCCTCTCTCTCAATCACGTAGTATACCATTACATTCATGTACCATAATTTGTTGAGTTATTCCTAAATCAAGGGGAATTCTCTTACCTTACAGTTCTTTGCCACCACAAAAACAGTTGATTAGGTACATTTGGACATGCTGATTTCATTCAGCTTTCTTTTTTTTCTCTTGGTTATATGTCTAAAGGAATTATTATTAGATTAAAGGGTAATATCTTCTTAATTAGTATCCTTGACTACATTCATTTCTTCTCTCAGCTATTTTCCACATCCCTGCCAAAATCATCCTCCTCTTCTACAGTGTAGAGAACTATATCATATTTTCATATTTCGTATCACTCATATTCAGTCACTATATATTCTAGCCAAACCAGTGTGTTTGGAGGACCCAAATGTCATTTTTTCTTCTGAATGACATTCCATCCTCTGCTTCCATGACCTTGTGTAGTCTGGCTTTCTTCAATCCCATGTCTTTGTAATCCTAGATCTCTGCAAGGCTCAGTTTATGCTATCTCCCACATAAGGCCTTTGCTTACCACCACCCCCTTCAATTCTCCCCCTTTGCTACCTTTGAACTTGACTTTGCATATATTTTGTATTTACTCATTCTATTTACTGTAGTCCTCAGCAAATGCATGCAAAATAGTGACATAATGTATCTTTTTCATTTTTGTCTTTATATTCCCTGCTTCTAGCAAAGTGCCTGCCACCTGATAGGCACAACAAATTTTTATGCACCTACATTGAAGTGATGCAGAAGTCATCCATCACCCTGAGTGAACTCTGTGGATATTCATATAATGAAAAAAAAATATGGATGACTTGCTATTGGCAGAGTCAAATGGAATAACTAATGGACTAAGATCACAGATCCATTGTAATAGTGGAATATAACGTGGAAAATAGCACTCCAATGCTTCAGTAGTTCAGTATTGTCTCTAAGAGAAAATAAAACCTCCTCATAATGGCTTTTAAGGCTCTCCTGTTTGGGCTCCCAATGGCATTTTCTGTCTTATTTTACCTTGGTCTTCTATGTTTCAGCAAACTGGATTAATAGCTATTTCTCAAAGCAATCAGATTATCCCCTGTTTCTCTACTTTGACCTGTGTTCCTCCTTATGTCTAGAATCTATCACTTGTTCATCTCTACCTTTCATAGAATGCTTTTCTTTTAGGCTCAGCTTTGGTCGCTCTTCATCTGTGAAGTCACAAGATCATAGGATCACAAACCTAGAGTTACAAAGAATTTCAGAGACTATCTAGTTGATGACTTTGCACACGAGAAAACTGAATCTCAAGGAGTTTAATATATTGTTTATGTAAGTGTTACTTATGGGATATGAAAACAAATTCTCTGACTCCATAATGAATATTTTTCCATTATACTATTTTTTTTTAATTAACGTGCTGTTTGTCACCTCTCACTGCTATTGTATCCCTGGGGCATTAGGACAGTGTCTTTTTTGAGATAAGGAATAATAAATATTTTTGTATGTATGTATGTATGCAGTCATACTAACAGGAATATAGCATGGAAAACAAAACAGTGTATGAGTGAAAATGCTAAGGAAATCTGAGTACCTGCCTAACATTAGTTTTGTGGATAAAAAAGTACTTTATATGCCCTACACAAATTTTGAGGATTCCATCTCCCTTAGTTCACAAGTTATTTCTCTTATGTATTACTTAAAAAAAAAGTTGAACCTTTGTCACAATGTAACAACTTCAAAATGATCCTGTCTGGTACACATATAGACCTTTAAAGTTTACAAATCTCTCCACATTAGCTACATCTTTGGATCATCATCAATATTGTGTGTGAGGGAGCATCTATTATTACTTTTTACTTATACGTTTTACAAATGAAGAAACCATGGTTCAGAAAGATTAACTGATATACACAATCACAGACCTTTAAGTGTGAAAGTTGGCTTAGATGTTTCCTGTCTGAATCTGTCTGCTATTCTATTCACTATATCATTCTGCCTTAGAGGACAGAAAAAGAAGGGAGGGAAGGGGAATCAAGGAAAGAGGAAGTGAAAGAAGGGAGGTAAGGAGAAAGGGAAGAAGAAAATGAGGGATATATAGGAGGAAAGTAGGGAGGAAGGGAATGATTCAGGGAGGGAGGAAACAAGGAAGGATAAAAAAGGAAGAGAAGGAAGGAGGAAGGAATAGAGGGAGGGAGGAAGAAATAAATAGATGAGAGAATAAATAATTAACCAATATTAAATGACTGTGTATATGAACAAACAAAAAGTGATGCCTACCACCTATGAAGAATGATTATAGTCTGGCATTAGACATGTATTAAAAAAATCAAAATTAAAATGTGTCCCCTTGCTACAATTTCCTTCACCATACAATCCCTTTTCTGTGATTGCTTACTTGTCATTCCAAAAAGTGGTATGAATATAAATATTATATGATCAATAAGAAATTACCATTTTCCTACTTTGGGTTGTTAGATTTTGTTAATAAAGAAGATGGCATATATTTTGTAAAAGGAAAAATGTTGAAGGAATACAAATACCCATAAATTAAAGAAATTTTATAGTCTAAATAAAGGTAAATTTAATGGAACACTTGGAATGAAAACACCCCGGAGAAGGTCTATTGACAGTGGAACTTGACTTGAGAAATTATTATCCTTTGCCTTGGTACATGGCCTATAAAACAAGAATGTTTATTTGCCAGTTAATAAAAGGAAGTATTGGAGCCTATTAAAAAGGGCTACATTGCATATGTCCAGTCTCTAGCCCAGCAATATGGCACTCTCTTCCTATATGATATCCAAAGAATACATTTCCAGTGTGATGTGTGGGAAATTTGGTATGCAGTTCATTAGTGATGGGGAAACTCTGCCAAATAATCAAGCTTCTCATCCTGGAAAACACCATCTGTGGCCAGGAAGTGTCATAGTTGTATGTTCAGAAATGTGACATTCATCTCTGTGAGAAAGGAACTACAAACAAGCTTGAAGGTCTCCATTTTTGGACAGAATATGCTGATATTAACATGGTGGCTCAAATCCCTTTAAAAGTTGTCTAAGGTCTTGCTTTCATTAGAGAGGAAGGGGGACAGACAGGACAGAAATAGGAACACTAGGGCTGGCCATTGGCCAATTGTTTTAGTCAATGTACAGTTTAAGTGCTCAATTAGAAAAAAAAACAGTAAGCTGGTATATGTGTGTAACACATGCTGGATCTTCTACAAAATTTGGAAAACTACCTTTAGCTTTCCTTGGCAAACTTCTTGACAGGAAAGGGGATTTGGCTCCTGCCCTCATCTCTTAATTTGCTATCAAAAGGACAGGAAACATGTAATGAGAGCTGTCAAACATGAAGTCTTGCCAGATACAACACATTTGTGGGAATCCTACATGGATAATAAAGAAACCTGTAAAATATGAGCATTTTCTTTATTTAAATTATAATTTAAGTTTCCATGTATTCTCTAAAAAGCTGGTAGATATAAACATATTAGTTAATAGTAAGAAGAAAAAAATAAATGGTATGATATGTATACAGTGTTTTGAGTTTTTATTTACATAAATAGGTATAAGTATTGATATAAATTATATATAGATATATGTGACAAATGATGATATAGATGTAGCTAGATACAGACAGGAGAAAGGGAAAAAAATAACACTCATTCTAGCTAGGTGGCACAGAGGAGAGAATCTGAGCCTGGAGTCTGAAAGATCTGAGTTAAAATCCAGCCTCAGACATACTACAGCTCTTACCTGCAAGATTGTTGTGAGAATAAAATGATATAATGCAAAGTGCTTAGAACAATGTCTGGCACATAGCCTTAGTACATCCTTCAATCATTTGTGAAATCAGTCTTCATGAAATATAGACCTATCTGATCATGTCACCCTCTCTCTCCATTTAATAAACTCCAAAAACTTCCTATCAACTCCGGTATCAAATATAAAATCTACTGTTTGGAATTCAAAGCCATTCACAATCTGACTATCACTTGCTTTTCCAGTCATTTTATACCTTACTCTCCACCACTAGCCTCAGTGCTGTTCCTTTCATCAGTGGAGGACATTTATGCATCCAGAACTTCTTATAATAATTAAATCTTAAATCATAAGTAAATTGGATCATCTCCCTTCCTCTCTGCTCTAATAAAAAGCTATCACCATCTATAGTCCATACAAAAATATACATTTAATCATTACATCATCATAGCTTTCTCATATTTCCAAATGTACAATGCTAATTGGCCAGCTTCATGAAAACTAAGAGTTGTCATATTTGTCATCTACATTTGGTTAAAGACCAGAACCATGATTTCCTTGCTGTAGAAAACATATTTTCTCTGTAAATTCTAGTCTTATTTAGTTGACTAGACTCAGCTGCATTTTTTTGTTTAAATTTATTTATTTTTTGTTTCCAATATTATGTTCCACAAGTTTTTGAGTTTCAAATTTTCTCCCTCTCCCTCTCTTCCCCCCTCCCCACCCAAGACAGCCTGCAATCCAATGTAGGTTCTACATATAACTTCACACTAAACATATTTTCACAAAAATCAAGTTGTAAAGAAAAATTAAAACCAATGGAATGAGCCACAAGAAAGAAAAAACAAAACAGAATAAAGAGAGACAGAGACAGAGACAGAGAGAGACAGAGAGAGAGAAAGAGGAAATAACTTGCTTCAATCTGCCTTCAGACTCTGTAATTCTTTCTTTGGATGTGGATTGTCTTTTTTTAGTTTTTTTTTTTCCATCATGAGTCCTTTGGAGTTGTCACAGAATCTTGCATTGCTGAGAAGTCTGTCACAGTTAGTCATCACAGATACAACATGTCTGTGGTTGTGTCCAATATTCTCCTGGTTCTGCTCCCCTCACTCAGAATCAGATCATATGAGAATCCCCAGGTTCTTATGAAGTCAATCTGCTCCTCGTATCTTATAACACAATGTATTCCATTACATTCATATACCACAATTTGTTTAGCCATTACCCCAATTGATGGGTATCCCCTTGATTTCCAATTTTTGCCAACACAAAAGGAGCTGCTATAAATATTTTTGTACATATGGGTCCCTTTCCCACTTATGTGATCTCTTTGGGATACAGCCCAAGAAATGGTATCGCTGGGTCAAAGGGTATGCATATTTTTACAGGCCTTTGGGCATAGCTTCAAATTGTTCTCCAGAATGCTTGGATCAGTTCACAATTCCACCAATTATGTATTAGTGTTCCAATTTTCCCACATCTTCTCCAGCATTTATAATTTTCCTGTGTTGTCATGTTAGCCAATCTGAGAGGTGAGATGTGATACCTAAGAGTTGTTTTGATTTGCATTTCTCTAATCAATAGTGATTTAGAGCATTTTTTCTTAGGCCTATAGCTGTATTTAATTTCTCCCTCTGTAAGTATATCATCATATCATCCACAAAGAGTGATAACTAATTTCTTCTTTGCCTATTCTAATTCCTTCAATTATTTTTCTCTTATTGCTAGAGCTAAAATTTCCAGTATTGTATTGAATAACAGTGGTAATAATGGACATCCTTGTTTCACCCCTGATCTTATTGGGGATACATCCAGCTTATCCACATTTCGTATAATTCTTGCTGATAGTTTAAGGTAGATGATACTTATCATTTTAAGGCAGGCCCCACTTATTCCTATACTCACTATTGTTTTTAATAGGAATGGGTGCTGAATTTTTTCAAAAGATTTTTCTACATCTATCGAGATAATCATGTGGTTTCTACTAGTGTTGTTGTTGATATGATCAATTATCCTGATAGTTTTCCTAATATTGAACCAGCCTCCCACTCCTGGAATAAATCCTACCTGGTCAAAGCATATTATTCTCTAGACGAGTTGCTGTAATCCTTTTGTAATATGTTATTTAAAATTTCTGCATCAATATTCATTAGGGAAATTGGTCTTTAATTTTCTTTCTCTGTTTTGACTCTTCCCAGTTTAGGCATCCATACCCCATTTGTGTCATAAAACGAATTCGGTAGGACTCCTTCTTTTCCAATTTTCCCAAATGGTCTATAAAATATTGGAATTAACCATTCCTTAAATGTTTGATAGAATTCACTTGTAAATCCATCTGGCCCTTGAGAATTTTTTACTAGGGAGTTCATTGATAGCTTTTTCAATTTCTTTTTTTTTTTTTCAGAGATGAGGTTACTTAAGTATTTTACTTCCTCTTCTGTTAATCTGGGCAACTAATATAGATTTTTGTAAATATTCATCCACTTCCCTAAGTTGTCAAATTTATGAGTACACACTGGGGAAAAGTAATTCCTAATTTTTGTTTTAATTTCCTCTTCGTTGGAGGTGAATTCACACTTTTCATTTTGCATACTGGTAATTTGGTTTTCTTCTTTCTTTTTTTTTTAAATCACATTGCCCAGAGTTTATCAATTTTGGGGGTTTTTACATAAAATTAGCTCTTAGTTTTATTTATTTTTAATTTAATTTAAGTTTTATAATGTTCTTAATTTCAATTGTATTACTCTTTCCTTTGGTTTTCAGTATTTCTAATTTGGTATTTAATTGGGGATTTTCAATTCATTCTTTTTCAAACTTTTTCAGTTGAACACCCAATTCATTAATTCCCTCTTTCTCTATTTTATTCATTTAAGAATTCAGAGATATAAAACTTCTCCTAAGAACTGCTTTGGATGTATCCCATAAGTTTTGGTATGCTGTCTCATTACTTTTGTTCTCTTGAATGAAGTTATTGATTGTTTCTATGACTTGTTGTTTGACCCATTCATTCTTTAGGATTAGATTATTAAGTTTCCAATTAATTTTTAGTCTATCTTTCCATGGTCCTTTATTACATATATTTTTATTGCATCATGATTTGAAAAGGATACACTGACTATTTCTGCCTTTCTGTACTGTACTGTGAGGTTTCTTGCCTTAGTACATAGCCAAATTTTCATGTATGTGCCATGTACCACTGATAAAAAGGTATATTCCCTTCTACCCCATTCAATTTTCTCCAGAGGTCTATCATATCTACCTTGTCTAAAATGCTATTCACCTCTTTAACTTCTTTCTTGTTTATTTTGAGGTTTGATTCATCAAGTCTATAGAGGGGGAATTTGAGGGCCCCCAGTTGTATAGTTTTGCTGTCTATTTCTTCCTGTAACTCCCTTAACTTCTCCTCTAAGGATATGGATGTCATACTACTTGGTGCGTACATGTTTAGTAATGATATTACTTTATTGTGTGTGGTGCTTTTTAGCAGGATATGGTTTCCTTCCTTATCTCTTTTTATTAGATCTATTTTTTTCTTTCGTTTCATCTGGGATTAGGATTGCTACCTGTGTTTGTTTGTTTGTTTGTTTTTACTTCAGCTGAAGCAAAATATATTCTACTCCAGCCTTTTACCCTTACCCTATGTGTGTCCCCTTGTCTGAAATGTGTTTCTTGTAAAAACCATTATAGGGTTATGTTTTTAATCCATTCTGCTATCTGTATCCATCTTATGGGAGAGTTCTTCCCATTCATAATCAAAGTTATGATTACTATTTGTGTCTTTGCCTCTAGTATAATATATTTTGTGCCTCTTCATGTGATGTAATTTACCCTTTTCTGCCTCTTCTTTTCCTTTTCTCCCATTACAATCACTTTGCACCCCGTAATTAGGTGTTTTATCATCTCATCAGTTAGTTTATACCCACACCCTCTGTCTATGCATATTCCTTTTGAATGTCATAATAAAGATACTTTTCTCAAGATTTACAGTTACTCTTCTCCCATCTAGGATTGGAAACAGTTTGCCCTTATTGAATAATGTTTTCCCCCTGTTTACCTTTTTATGCCTCTCTTGAATCTTGTAATTGTAGATCAAATTTTCCATTGAGCTCTGGATTTTTCATTGGGAAGTTCTGGAAGTCTCTTATTTCATTGAATGACCACCTCCTTGCCTGAAATTTATGCTCAATTTTTCTGGGTAGTTGATATTGGTTGTAGTCCAAGCTCCTTTGCCATACAGAATATCATATCCTAATTCCTCCCAAATTTAATTTAAAAACTGCAAGGTCCTGTGTGATCCTTGCTGTAGTTCCATGATATTTGAATTGGATCTTTCTGGCTGCTTGCAGTATTTTCTCTTTGACCTGATAATTCCAGAATTTGGCTATGATATTCCTTAAAGTTTTCAATTTAGGATCTCTTTGAGGAGGTGATAGTTGGATTCTTTTGATGACTATTTTACCTTCTGGTTCTAGGACCTTGGGGCAATATCCCCTGGTGATTTCTTGGATCATACTATCCAGGCTGTTTTTTTCTTCATGGCTTTCTGGTAGACAAATAATTTTTGAATTTTCTCTCCTGAATCAATTTTCCAGGTCAGTTGATTTTCCAATGAGATATTTTACATTTTCTTCTATTTTTTTATTCTTTATATTTTATTTAACTGAATTTTGATGCCCCATAAAGTCATTAGCTTCTCCTTGTCCAATTCTAATTTTTAATGAATTGCTTTCTTCAGTTAGATTTAGTAACTCCTTTTCCATTTGGACAGTTTTACTTTTTAAGATGTTATTTACTCCAGTTAGGTTTTGAACCTCCTTATCCATTTGGAAAATTATACTTTTTTTTACTGATTCTTCATACTTTATTATTTAATGTTTTTAGTTTTTAACATAGATTTCCACAAGATTTTGAGTTACAAATTTTCTCCCCATTTCTACCTTCTGCCCCACTCCAAGATGCCATGTAGTTTGATTGCCCCATTCCCCAGTTAGCCCTCCCTTCTTTTGCCCAACTCCCCTCCCCCAATCCCTTTTCCCTTTACTTTCTTGTAGGGCAAGATAGATTTCTATACGTCATTCCCTATACATCTTATTTCTCAGTTGTGTGCAAAAACAAATTTTTTCGAACATCCACTTTTAGAATTTTGAGTTCCAAAATCTCTCCCCTCTTCTCTCCCCACCAACCTTCCCTAAGAAGGCAAGCAATTCAACATAGGTCACACATGTATCAATATGTAAAACACTTCCACAATAGTCATGTTGTGAAAGACTAACTATATTTCCCTCCATCCTATCTTGTTCCCTTTTATTCAGTTTTCTCCCTTGACCCTGTCTCTTTTCAAAAGTGTTTGCTTTTGATTACCTCCTCCCCTGATCTGCCCTCCCTTCTATCATCCCCCACTTTCTTATCCCCCTCCACCTACATTTCTGTGGGGTAAGATACCCAAATGAGTGTGTATGTTATTCCCTCTTCAAGTCAATTCTGATGAGAGCAAGAGTTACTCATTCTCCCTCACCTGTGCCCTCTTCCCTTCCAACAGAAGTGCTTTTTCTTGCCACTTTTATGTGAGATAGTTTACTCCAATCTGTCTCTCCCTTTCTCCCTCTCTTAATATAGTCTTCTCTCACCTCCTGATTTATTTTTTAGATACCATCCCTTCATATTCAACTCAACTTGTCCCCTATGTCTATATATGTATGTATTTATGTGTGCATGTTTGTATGTATGTATATTCCCTTCAACTACCCTAATACTGAGAAAGGTCTCATGAATTACAAACATCTTCTTTCCATGTAGGAAGTAAAAAAACAGTTCAACTTTAGTAAGTCCCTTATGATTTCTCTTTCTTGTTTACCTTTTCATGCTTCTCTTGATTCCTGTAAATCAAATTTTCTATTCAGCTCTGGTCTTTTCACTGAGAAAGCTTGAAAGTCCTCTATTTTATTGAAAATCCATATTTTGCCTTGGAGCATCATACTCAGTTTTGCTGGTGTATCAGGAGTGCCGAGTTTATAATCTCAAAGAGGATCATAAACATGTCTGAAAGGTTCGGAATCGCCGGATATAAGAAACTCTCAAAGTAGAAGGCAGAAGAATCAAAACATTTATTTAGGCTCCACAGTAACCAACCCATGAACCAGAAGCCCCATTTTGATATGTTGATCATAATCTTCCAGGCCCAATAAGTACGCCTTGAAAGAGTAACCAGGAGGCTACAGAGAAACATGATTGCGTAAAGCAAAATCATGTTTCCCCCTTTATGGTAATAAGATTACCTACTGGACTGAAGTCTTTGTTCAGCTTCCTCCCGTAGATCAGCTCTGCTACTGGCAGCTCCTGCTTCAGCTGTGGCTGTAACTGACGTAACTGTCGTAACTGCCTCTGTAACTGCCTCTGGCTCCAACTGTCGCTGTAACTGTCGCTGTAATGGACTGAAGTCTTTGTTCAGCTTCCTCCCGTAGGTTAGCTCTGCTACTGGCAGCTCCTGCCTCAGCTGTGTCTGTGTCTGTAACTGCCTCTGTAACTGTCGTTGTAACTGTCGCTGGCTCCAACCGGAAAAGGAAAGAGAGCTCTTCAAGCTGTCCTCTCCCCTCTTATAGGGCTTTTTTGACATCATCAAGCTCCGCCCAAATGACCAGGGCCGATTGGTTCCTGAGTTGGCCCCTCCCCCTAGCATAGCCGCCAACACCTCCCCTCAGCCAGCCCCATGACTCCTCACACAGGAAGCTGTCTGCTTCCCGGCATGGTCCCCGGGCCTCCTGCCCCGGAAGAGCAAGCCACAGTGTCCAGAGGCTCAATGAGGCAAGCTGAGCCATTCAAAGAAAACAAAAGCCATTATGGCTACACTCCACCCCTTGTTATAGGATACATAATCTAATCAGCCATGTATCCTAGAACATACATTGTGATCCAATTACAAAGGAAACTAAAACATATCATTCATTATAAAGCAAAACATATCATTCAGTGACATTCCCAAACATTGGTTAACGATTCAAATGCGATCCACCCCTAGATCCCAGCAAAATAATCTCTTCAATCAATCATCCCCAAAATAATTATTAATAATTCAAATGTCCACCCCTAAATCCTTGTATCCATTACATAGGATCAATAATATCATAACAATAAAACAACACAGCAAGGATAACACAAAATAAGTAAACAGAACACTATCATCATTTCCACCCCCCTTGAACGATTGGGGCTCAAAATCTTGGGGTGAGGGGTGAAGGTCTCATTTTCCATAGCTTCTTCATGCTGAAATTGGATGTAGAGATGGCCCTGCCCCCAAAAAGTCCCATTCCAGAGGTCATTTCTTTAACGAGCTGGCAGGAATTCCAAGAATGCTACATGCTTAGGCAGTCACCGGAAAGTGCAGGGTGCTTAAGCCTGAAGGAAACAAAACTAGCAACAAGGTTAGCCAAAACAAAGGACAAAAAGAATAGACAAGTATGGACTATAATTCTTCAAATAAAATCATCTCAAGTTTGGTTGAGATTTCAGTTATGCAAAGATCCAACATCAGAGCCAAACTCAGGTGGGAAATGTTTCTTTTCAAAAGGAACATAATGAGGAAGCCAAGAGGATCCCACCCTAGACAGAGACTAGGATTGTCCTCTCAGCCTTTCCCCAAATGTACAAGTTTTCATCCGTTAATCACACAAGGTCACCTTCAGTCTGAGTGGCTTGTGGGCTTGCAGGAGCAGTTCTTATTTCCCTATTTCTCGTGTTATCAAGTCCTCTATACATTCTGTATAATTCATTGGTTGGAATTCCATCTATCATTTCAAAACCTACCCCTGCTCTCAATAAAGCAGTAAACATTTCTTTCCTTGTTACTCTCCTTTGGCGCCAATTTTGCTGGTTATTCACTCTTCTCTCTCGAGGAGATCTATCCCTTCCCCAGTCACCTAAGTCATATAACTGTAAAATCTTATTTATCACTGTTGTAAGACGGCTCCCTACTTCTCCAAGTAATAAATTCAAAATTAGTTGTTTATAAGCAGGGGGAGCTGTCCTAATTATTAAATTCCTATGAGGCAGTTCCATTGAATCATTGTAATATTTGTCTGCAGTTCCTACCATAATGGCAGTCTTCATTACCTCCTCCTTTAGTCTCATGATACAATCTCTAAGTGAATACCAGGGTCTGTGCTCAGTGGGCCACATAGAATCAGTAGCATATCTCTTATTGCATCCCACAGCGGCTAATGCCAACAGAGTAGTCCTGCTATCACCATCTCCTTGCTGATGATGTTCCCTAAAAGCTTGTTGAACTAGAGGATCATGGCTGATACCTATGAATCTCATGCAGTCTGTCCCATCTACTGATATTCCACTGGCCCCTTGATCACTGAGTCTTACCATCCAAGATATCAATGGTTCTCCTATTCTTTGGCTGAATCTACTCAAAATATCTGTGACCTCTTGCGGTGAGAAATCTTCCTGAATTTCCCTTGTAACTGAATCTTCACCTCGGGTTTCTGTCTTCCTCCTTTGTATGGGTCGAGCCCTTGTCTGATCATTTAACCATCTCCTATTCTCTGTGTGAGGCACATCCTGAACCCCAGTAGTGTTTTGTGCCTCAGCCCCTAACATTGTCTCATTCTCTCCCCACTCACTTCCTCTGCCACCATGGCTAGGACGAAGCAGGCAGTCAGGCTCTTTCTGGGCTGGGTTGAAATGCACTCTGGGCTTTTTTGGTCTCCTGTTGCTCTTAGCCACATTAATAGAAAAGTTCTCATTTGAGTCAGTTTGGTCTTCTGCTATCTGAGATTCCTCTTCTTCCTGTGGGGTAGGAGTGCCCCCATGTCTTTCACTTAATCTCAATCTTTCGTATACTAGCCGGTAGGCTGATAACACTATCCAGCTTTGCCTAGATAGTGATGCCCCTGACTGAATCCCAACTTCTCGTAAACACTTTTCCAAATCCCTAGGATCTCCTCTTCGTAGCCTTGGTTCCCAGTTTTCACAGGGTCCAGCTTTTTTAGCCAATTCTTTTGCTAGGGAGGAATAAAATGGATCCTCCCATCCTGGGATATTCATCTCTTCCTCTGAAATTGTTCTGCTTCTAAATAGAGATCTTATACCTAGCGATCCTGTTCGTGACGCCAAATGTATCAGGAGTGCCGAGTTTAATGGGTAATCTTATTACCATAAAGGGGGAAACATGATTTTGCTTTACGCAATCATGTTTCTCTGTAGCCTCCTGGTTACTCTTTCAAGGCGTACTTATTGGGCCTGGAAGATTATGATCAACATATCAAAATGGGGCTTCTGGTTCATGGGTTGGTTACTGTGGAGCCTAAATAAATGTTTTGATTCTTCTGCCTTCTACTTTGAGAGTTTCTTATATCCGGCGATTCCGAACCTTTCAGACATGTTTATGATCCTCTTTGAGATTATAAACTCGGCACTCCTGATACATTTGGCGTCACGAACAGGATCGCTAGGTATAAGATCTCTATTTAGAAGCAGAACAATTTCAGAGGAAGAGATGAATATCCCAGGATGGGAGGATCCATTTTATTCCTCCCTAGCAAAAGAATTGGCTAAAAAAGCTGGACCCTGTGAAAACTGGGAACCAAGGCTACGAAGAGGAGATCCTAGGGATTTGGAAAAGTGTTTACGAGAAGTTGGGATTCAGTCAGGGGCATCACTATCTAGGCAAAGCTGGATAGTGTTATCAGCCTACCGGCTAGTATACGAAAGATTGAGATTAAGTGAAAGACATGGGGGCACTCCTACCCCACAGGAAGAAGAGGAATCTCAGATAGCAGAAGACCAAACTGACTCAAATGAGAACTTTTCTATTAATGTGGCTAAGAGCAACAGGAGACCAAAAAAGCCCAGAGTGCATTTCAACCCAGCCCAGAAAGAGCCTGACTGCCTGCTTCGTCCTAGCCATGGTGGCAGAGGAAGTGAGTGGGGAGAGAATGAGACAATGTTAGGGGCTGAGGCACAAAACACTACTGGGGTTCAGGATGTGCCTCACACAGAGAATAGGAGATGGTTAAATGATCAGACAAGGGCTCGACCCATACAAAGGAGGAAGACAGAAACCCGAGGTGAAGATTCAGTTACAAGGGAAATTCAGGAAGATTTCTCACCGCAAGAGGTCACAGATATTTTGAGTAGATTCAGCCAAAGAATAGGAGAACCATTGATATCTTGGATGGTAAGACTCAGTGATCAAGGGGCCAGTGGAATATCAGTAGATGGGACAGACTGCATGAGATTCATAGGTATCAGCCATGATCCTCTAGTTCAACAAGCTTTTAGGGAACATCATCAGCAAGGAGATGGTGATAGCAGGACTACTCTGTTGGCATTAGCCGCTGTGGGATGCAATAAGAGATATGCTACTGATTCTATGTGGCCCACTGAGCACAGACCCTGGTATTCACTTAGAGATTGTATCATGAGACTAAAGGAGGAGGTAATGAAGACTGCCATTATGGTAGGAACTGCAGACAAATATTACAATGATTCAATGGAACTGCCTCATAGGAATTTAATAATTAGGACAGCTCCCCCTGCTTATAAACAACTAATTTTGAATTTATTACTTGGAGAAGTAGGGAGCCGTCTTACAACAGTGATAAATAAGATTTTACAGTTATATGACTTAGGTGACTGGGGAAGGGATAGATCTCCTCGAGAGAGAAGAGTGAATAACCAGCAAAATTGGCGCCAAAGGAGAGTAACAAGGAAAGAAATGTTTACTGCTTTATTGAGAGCAGGGGTAGGTTTTGAAATGATAGATGGAATTCCAACCAATGAATTATACAGAATGTATAGAGGACTTGATAACACGAGAAATAGGGAAATAAGAACTGCTCCTGCAAGCCCACAAGCCACTCAGACTGAAGGTGACCTTGTGTGATTAACGGATGAAAACTTGTACATTTGGGGAAAGGCTGAGAGGACAATCCTAGTCTCTGTCTAGGGTGGGATCCTCTTGGCTTCCTCATTATGTTCCTTTTGAAAAGAAACATTTCCCACCTGAGTTTGGCTCTGATGTTGGATCTTTGCATAACTGAAATCTCAACCAAACTTGAGATGATTTTATTTGAAGAATTATAGTCCATACTTGTCTATTCTTTTTGTCCTTTGTTTTGGCTAACCTTGTTGCTAGTTTTGTTTCCTTCAGGCTTAAGCACCCTGCACTTTCCGGTGACTGCCTAAGCATGTAGCATTCTTGGAATTCCTGCCAGCTCGTTAAAGAAATGACCTCTGGAATGGGACTTTTTGGGGGCAGGGCCATCTCTACATCCAATTTCAGCATGAAGAAGCTATGGAAAATGAGACCTTCACCCCTCACCCCAAGATTTTGAGCCCCAATCGTTCAAGGGGGGTGGAAATGATGATAGTGTTCTGTTTACTTATTTTGTGTTATCCTTGCTGTGTTGTTTTATTGTTATGATATTATTGATCCTATGTAATGGATACAAGGATTTAGGGGTGGACATTTGAATTATTAATAATTATTTTGGGGATGATTGATTGAAGAGATTATTTTGCTGGGATCTAGGGGTGGATCGCATTTGAATCGTTAACCAATGTTTGGGAATGTCACTGAATGATATGTTTTGCTTTATAATGAATGATATGTTTTAGTTTCCTTTGTAATTGGATCACAATGTATGTTCTAGGATACATGGCTGATTAGATTATGTATCCTATAACAAGGGGTGGAGTGTAGCCATAATGGCTTTTGTTTTCTTTGAATGGCTCAGCTTGCCTCATTGAGCCTCTGGACACTGTGGCTTGCTCTTCCGGGGCAGGAGGCCCGGGGACCATGCCGGGAAGCAGACAGCTTCCTGTGTGAGGAGTCATGGGGCTGGCTGAGGGGAGGTGTTGGCGGCTATGCTAGGGGGAGGGGCCAACTCAGGAACCAATCGGCCCTGGTCATTTGGGCGGAGCTTGATGATGTCAAAAAAGCCCTATAAGAGGGGAGAGGACAGCTTGAAGAGCTCTCTTTCCTTTTCCGGTTGGAGCCAGCGACAGTTACAACGACAGTTACAGAGGCAGTTACGACAGTTACGTCAGTTACAGCCACAGCCACAGCCATAGCTGAAGCAGGAGCTGCCAGTAGCAGAGCTAACCTACGGGAGAAAGCTGAACAAAGACTTCAGGCCATTACAGCGACAGTTACAGCGACAGTTGGAGCCAGAGGCAGTTACAGAGGCAGTTACGACAGTTACGTCAGTTACAGCCACAGCTGAAGCAGGAGCTGCCAGTAGCAGAGCTGATCTACGGGAGGAAGCTGAACAAAGACTTCAGTCCAGTGGGTAATCTTATTACCATAAAGGGGGAAACATGATTTTGCTTTACGCAATCATGTTTCTCTGTAGCCTCCTGGTTACTCTTGCAAGGCGTACTTATTGGGCCTGGAAGATTTCGACCAACATATCAAAATGGGGCTTCTGGTTCATGGGTTGGTTACTGTGGAGCCTAAATAAATGTTTTGATTCTTCTGCCTTCTACTTTGAGAGTTTCTTATATCCGGCGATTCCGAACCTTTCAGACATGTTTATGATCCTCTTTGAGATTATAAACTCGGCACTCCTGATACAGCTGGGTAAGTGATTCTTGGTTTTAATCCTAGCTCCTTTGATCTCCAGAATATCATATTCCAAGCCCTTCGATCCCTTATTGTAGAAGCTGCTAGATCTTGTGTTATCCTGACTATTTTTCCACAATGTTCAAAGTGTTTCTTTCTGGTTGCTTGCAATATTTTCTCCTTGACCTGGGAACTCTGGAAATTGGCTACAATATTCCTTTTCAAGAGGTAAATCATGGTTTCTTTCATTTTCTATTTTCCCCTCTGGTTTTAGACTAACCGGGTAGTTTTCCTTGATAATTTCCTGAAAGATGATGTCTAGGCTCTTTTTTTGACCATGGCTTTCAGGTAGTCCAATAATTTTTAAATAATCTCTCCTGGATCTATTCTCCAGATCAGTGGTTTTTCCAATGAAATATTTCACGTTATCTTACATTTTTTTCATTCTTTTGGTTCTGTTTTATAATTTCTTGATTTCTTATAAAGTCACTAGCCTCCACTTCCTCCAATCTAATTTTTTAGGTGGTATTTTCTTCACTGGTCTTTTGCACCTCCTTTTCCATTTGGCTAATCCTGCCTTTCAAGGCATACTTCTTCTCATTGGTTTTTGGAGCTCTTTTGCCATTTTGATTAGTCTATTTTTAAGGTGCTATTTCCTTCAGTATTTTGGGCCTTCTTTAGCAAACTGTTGACTTGTTTTTCATCATTTTCTCACATCACTCTCATTTCTCTTCCCAATTTTCCTCTACTTCTCTTACTTGCTTTTCCAAATCCTTTTTGAGCTCTCCCATGGACCAAGACCCATTCATATTTTTCTTGGAGGCTTTTGATGTAGGATCTATGATTTTGTTGACTTCTTCTGGCTGTATGTTTTGATCTTCTTTGTCACCAAAGAAAGATTCTATAGTCTGAGTTTGAGTCTGAGTCTGAGTCCTTTTGTGCTGCTTGGCCATGGTCCCAGGTAATTACTTGACCCTTGAGCTTTTCGTCAAGGTATGACTTCGTGTACAGTAGAGCATACTTTGTCTCAAGCTTTAGAGGCTGTGCTGCTGTTTTCAGAGCTACTTCTACTCCACTGTCACAAGAAACTCTGCCACAGCAGCACTCCTCTTCCCCCCAAGATCCACCAACCAGGGCCATAACCCAGTTCCAAGCAGGGCAAAGCAAGAGAACCCAGCCTCTGCACCAGCAAAATTCTCCCTGCACTCCCACTCTTATCTGCTGGTTGATTCCTCCCACCGTGTGGGCCAGGGACTCCAGAAGCAGGTGATGCTGGAGCTCTGGAAGCAGCTGCAGGAGCTTCCTGATGCTCCCACTGCCACTGCCATGACCACTGCCACCCCCAGGTCTCGGTCTAGACTGCTCTCACCCCGATCCAGCAGTTTTCCAACTAACCTGCTTGGTGGTCTTTAGCGTTGGTTGGTTGAGAAGTCTGGTAAATGCTATAGTTCAGGGATTGATGGCCCTCAAGCCTGCTCTGTGTGACTCCCAATAAGGCTAGTCCTGGCACAGCCCATGCTGGCCTATGCTCTGCTTCCAGAATGGTGTGATAGACCTTTCCCAGAGATCATCCAGGCTATCCTGATCTTGAGACCTGCTTCCCTCTGCTATTCCATGGGTTCTGCAGCTCTAGAATTTGTTCAGTCATTTTTTACAAGTGTTCAGAGGGACTTAGGGGAGAGCTTAAGTGAGTCCCTGCTTTCCAGCTGCCACCTTGGCCAGTTTTACTTTTTAATTCATTATTGCCTTCAGTGATTTTTTTTTCCATTTTTCAGCTGTATTTTTAAAAGAATTGATTAATTTTTCTTCTACCTCTCTAATTTGTCTTTTAAAATCCTCATTGATCTCTTTCAAGAATGCTTTTTTGGGCTTGAAACAGGTTCATATTCCCTTTTGGGGTTTCAGATGTGGTTATAGTGTTAATGCTGTCCTCTTCTGAATTCATATTTTGATATTCCCTGTGCTCATAGTAAGAATCTATGGTATTTGTTTTTCTAATTTGCTTCTTGCTCATTGTGATTGCCTTTTTCCTGGCTTTTAAAGTGGATCTCTGATTCTGGGATAGAGGTGGCTCTATCCCATGCTTCTTGTCCTGGTGGCCAAGTGCCTGGTTACTGGCTTTGTGTTTTGTGGCTTCTAGTTCCGGCAACTGGAAGGTATATAGTGCTGTAGCTTACCTGGTGCTGAGCTGAAACTGGCTGGTGTTTGCCAAAGCCATTGCCAGATGAGCTCTTTCTGTGTTTCCTCAGAAGTTACATTGAAGTTTATGGTATGAGGTGTGGGGGAGGGGTGTTCTAGCCCCTGAAGGTCTCCTCCTCCCCTAGGGCTGCTCTAGAGCCTGGGGAGGCTCAGCTACTGGTGGATGCCCATCCATGCTTGTGTCTGCTGATTTCCTCTGGCTGTGCAGAGGCACGGCCGGGATCCTGGTGTTGTCATTTGCAAGCTCCACCACCCTGGAGTTGAGGATCTCCTACTGGTCTGCTGTGGTGTTGCTTGCTGCTGGCTTGCTAGGATACCTCCTGTCCTATACTGGTCCCCTTCCTCCATGGTAAGAACGACCTTTCCTGGTAATCCCCCTATCCCCCAGAGCAAAAATACTGCAGTACCCTTTCTGCTCTCTCCACTATTCCATGATTTTTCCTGAGGCAATATTCTCTGGGTTTTTCAAAGTCAGTGGGCGGGGAGAGTAAGAGCACTTATTATTTACTCTGGCATCTTGGTTCCCAGAAATTTAAATAGGTTACTTTCAAACATTTAGTCTGTGGGCTGATAGTCCTGGGAGTAGTTGCTGCCACTGCTACAAGCCTTGTGCAGGAATGTGCCTCTTTCACACACATTTCCAACACACCTCCATCTTGAGCTGAGAGGTCTGTGAATTGCCACTGCCACCAGAGATTCATTCCATTAGGGTCTGCTTCAGCCTTGCTGTGATTGAGTCTGTGCTGGTGCAGCCTGTAAGCCAGACTGTGCTCCTCTCCCAGCCTGTCAACCTACCAGGTTGTCCGGGGCTGGAAATCTGCAACACTATGTATCTTTGTGCATTATGCCACTTTAAAATTTCTTCAGATTCACTTTTTAGAGGTATCTGAAGGCATTTGTGGGAGAGCTCAAGTGAGTCTCTGCTCTCACTCTGTCACCTTGGCTTTGCCTCTAAAACACATAGTCTTTAGAGAAGATAATGTAATCAGAAATGCCACTTTGCCATGGACAGACCCAAAATTGCTAGGATAGTTATGGACTAATTTATAGTCTATATGGTATATACACATATATCTATATGTACTGTATGTATATATGTGTGTGTATACACATACATACATTTCAATTACATGCTGGGAGTTCTGGAAGAGGGAATCTATTAAAATTTTTTTGACTAATTAGAATTCGCTTATGCTCCTTTGCCTATCCAATAAGTTTAAAACCACAGATCAGTGTAAACGCTCTGATGGAGAGAGAGTGGCATTTTGGACCCAATCTGCACTCCTTCTCAGCTGTCACAGCTAACCATTTAGCAATAGGATTAAGGATGAGGGAGGAGGCCAGCCCCATTTCCACTCCTGTCCCAGAGTAGCACCTTAACTATGTCTGGCTCCATTTTCCACTCAGTAGACTAAAAACATAATCACATTTGAAAATGATCTTATGAATTTCAAGAACTTCACATATTGTAAATCAAAAATCCCTCAAGAAATGCCCCCCATATGTTGCTGAATTAATATATTTACCTGGAAATATCTATATTCTCATAATATTTCTGAAATACATTTTTTTCTCAGATAAAGTTAGGAACATTAAAAAAAATACCTAGGAAACAGAATACGGATTTGAGAAAGTCCAACCTTGAAAAAGTAAGATATAAAAAAAAATTCTTGTTTTATTCATGGTACTACATTACACCAATGTCTAGGCAGTATTTTTTAAAAGAATAATATTAAAGAAAAAAATTGTAAATCCTGCACCTGTACTCAGCAGAGATAATTTTTTTTTGCATTTGCATTCTTGTGTCATTTCAAAAAGCTCTTTTCTCTAGAATATAGATATTTAGTACACTGAAACTAGAAATCTTTTTTTCTCCAGTAGTCTGGTTCATTTTTGATCCATTCATGTTAAAACCATGAGTGGAAGTCTATTAATTCCTGTACCATGTATGTAGTTCAGCAGACTTTTTGACATTTTGATGTTCTGCTATTTCATGTTTAAATTCTTTCCCTTTTTTAAGAAGAATATTATGTAATATATTGGGAAACTAAGTACAATTCTTTAACTGATGTGGTGGTTTGAAAAAGAAAAAGGTAAAACTTAGAAATATAATAATAATCTCAACCCCTTATTCATAATCTGTATATGCCTATATACAAAGAAAAGCAAAATGATACATTTGCTGGAATTCTCCTAGGTACTTAACTCTACTGTCTTTGAAATAATAAAGATTAATCTGTGAGGAGTCATGCAAAAAGTGGCTTAAAATTCATTTAACAAAATCAAGAAACATTTCTTTACAACCACCTGCAGGCAGCCAATATATATCTAAGATCCTATCAGATTCCAGGCACTTCATTAAGCACTGGGAATACAGAGGCAAATACCTTCTTCATCATATAGGAATAGCTTTGAAAAATATAAGGAGAAATAGTGCAGTTTATTTTTTAAAACTTATCTAATATTTTATTTTCCCATTTACATTTAACACAATTTAGCATTATTTTCAAATTTTGAGTTCCAAAATCTCTCCCTTCCCCCCTCATTGAGAAGGCATGCAATTTGACATAGGTTATATATGTGCAGTGATGCAAAACACACTTCCATGTAAGTCATCCTTTTAAAGAAGACACAGAAAACACACACACACACACAAGAAAAATAAAGAAAAAGTATCTTTGGTCTGCATTCAGGCTCTACCAGTTCTTTTTCTAGAAATGGACAGAACCTTTCAGCATAAGTCCTACAGAATTGTTTTAGATCCTTGTATTGCTGAGAAAAAGCTGTTATTCATTCCAGATCATCATACAGTATTGTTGGTATTATATACAGTTTTCTACTGGTTCTGCTCATTTCACTTGTATCAGTTCAGGTCAGTCCTTCCATATTTTTCTGAGAACATCCTGCTCATCATTTCTTAAAAACAATAGCAGTTCATCATAATCAAGTACAGCAACTTCTTCAGCCATTCCCCAATTGATGGGTATCCCTTCAATTTCCAATTCTTTGCCACTACTAAAAGAACTGTTAAAAATATTTTGCACACATACGTCCTTTTCCTGTTTGTTTTAATCTCTTTGGTATACTGACCTAGAAGTGTTATTGCTTGGTCAAATAGTATGCATGGCTTTATAGCCCTTTCTGCATACTTCCAAATCTCCAGAATGGTTGAATTGGTATATAACTTCAACAAGAGTATGTTAGTGTTGGGGGCAGAGCCAAGATAGCAGAGTGAAAGCAGGTACTTGCTTGAGCTCTCCCCCAAATCCCTCCAAGCACCTGTAAAAAATTACTCTAAACAAATTCTAGAGCAATCGAACCCACAAAATGCCAGAGTAAAATCAGCCTCTAGCTCAAGACGGCTGGACAGTCACTGGGAAAGGTCTAGATAACTCATATTGATGTGGTACTTTAAGAAGTAGAGATGGGATGACACAAATTTACCTACACTGGGTTGCCTGGACCCTTTTGTGACCCATAGTACAAGTCTATGACATGGATGGGCAACACTGGAATGACTAGGAACAGAAGGAAACACATTGTAGTCTCAGCTCCATTAGCACAACACTCCATCAATTGAAATCAATGGTTATCCTCTTTGTGTAGCATACCATTAAACTCAACATTAATACAACTTTTAAGTTATCACATCAGCAAAACTAATTATATCATTTGCCTAAATTCCAGAGAATCTGCCCTTTTATGTCCTAGAAAAGTAGAACATATTCCTGAATTCTGGGGAATGTGTCATTAAGCCATTTTACTCAGAATCCCTTCCCCCTCAACTTAACTGGCCTTATATAATAATACATTTCATTAAATGACACAATTAATTGACAAATTGGAAGGAGCTTTTACTGGTTTACAAATTATTGGGCTTCTCAAAGAACCAAATCTGTTTTATTTCTTTTAATATATTTTATCCCCCCATTACATGTTAAAATAATTTTATTTAACATTTTTAAAAATGAGTTTTGAGTTTCAAATTCTATCCCTCCCTTCTTTCCTCTCCCTCCTCCCTGAGATGATATGCAGTCAGACACAGGTTACATATGTGCAATCATGTCAAACATTTTCATATTAGTCATTTTGTGCAGGAAGACTTGAATAAAAGAAAAAAAGGAATGAAAGGAAAAAAAGAGGACATTAGTGTTTTCATTTCCCACATCTCCTGCAAGATTTGTCATTTTCCTTTTCTGCCAAATTACCCAAGAAATACAGTTTTCAAAAAGACATAGTTTTCAGACTGTATGATATTGGGCAATTGGGAAATTGATAGATAATAGATATAAGGATGAGAGAAAAGACCAATTCCTTCCTCTTTCTTGTGCCAAAGTATCATCTAGTATAATTGACATGTGATAAATGCAGGAGAAATACACAGAAATGTTCCATGAGGACTCGGGGGCTAGCAGTGGGAAATGATCACTACCAAACTGGTGAGATTTGTGAAAACTCCTTCTCATTTGGGTAGCATTTAAATGATGAGTAAGAATTTAGTTGGCAGAGAGTAGCAGAAGGTCACAGTAGTCCCAGGAAACAGTATTCAAAGATCTAGAAATTTGAAAGCATGGAGTATACGCATGCAGTATGAGGAATGACGAGTAGTTGACTTTGACCAGAGTATAGAAAACAAGGAGATGAATCAATCAGATGAAACTGGAAAGCTACCATGGTGCCAGATTTAGTAGGACCTTGAATGCAAAGCTGAGTTTGTACTCTAGTCAGTAGCAACAGAAAACAATTGCAACCTTTCTAGCAAAAGAAGATGTCACCAGAACTTGCAAGAGAAAAAAAAAGATATCACAGCATTGTGAATGATTGATTAAAGATGTATGACAGAAGGAGGAGAGAAGGTAGGTGGAGATATAGCTCAATAGGTTTTTGTAATAAAGTCGAGAGACAGAGACATTCATAGAACTACAGCTTGTTAAAAAGTAAACTTCCTTTTTTCTTGTTCTAAAAAGATTTCCATCCAACTGATTCTATAATACGAGGAGGGGTTAAAGGTTTTTCTTTGTGATGTTAGAATAACAATGATAGTAACAATAATACTATCTTATTTTGCATCATATCTTCATCTACTCAGAGTTTCTTTCCTATCCGAGGCCCAGGGTGTAGAGATGTCACACCTATGCTATTTGGATTGCCATGTCCTGTGGAGGATTTCAAGGATGATTAGCCCAGAGAACATAATCATAATACCAGTTCAGCTAAGAAGGGGCCCACTAAATCCAGGACAGCAGTTCGACAAGGTGAAGTTTTTACCAGAGACATCTAAATAGAGAAGGAAATGAAAACTAGAACCAGGGAAGCAGTCATTTCTGATAGGTAATGAGCATAGTTATGTTAGCCAGAGAACAGGGTTTTAAGTCAGTTTCATTGAAACAGTAAAGTTCATATAATCATTTGCCATGTCAAGAAAGCCTTTCAGGGTTTTTAAATGGAAGAGTGGAATACTTGAATAAATTATTCAAGTAACCAGCTTAAATGAAGTAGAAAGATAATCAACCAATCAATCGATCTCATCCACAGGCTCTAGATTTTGTGTGAAAAATATTTTAAAGCATTGGATCAAGACAGACAAGTCAACGAGTATTTATTAAACAATTACTATGTGCTAGGTACTGGGAATATGAATGAAAGTTGCAAGAAAAACAGTCTCTGTCCATAGGGAACTTAGATTCTAATGGGTCAAGAAAAGCAGAAAGGAAGGGCAGGGATTTTCTGTGAGGTCATTTTAGAGAAAGAGCTGACAATTAATAGTAGAGCCTGGAGAAGAGTGAAAAATGGCTGGTCTGGTGCTTTCAATAAAGTGGACATTCTGTAAGGTAATAGCCAATCATAATTAGGGTCATTGTAGCAGAGAATACATCCAGGATGAGATGATCAGTGGAAGAGTGAATTTCCAGGGTAAGAAAGTGTTTGTGTTATGGTAGAAAAAAGATTCAGGAGTCAAGAATGGAGTCTGGAAAGGAGCACATGTCTACTATGTTCCAGGAACATCTCTGATGATGATGATGATGATGATGATGATGATGATGATGATGATATATATATCAAGTTTGTTCCATTTGCCTAGTAGATTCCATCATGCTCTATGAATCTTGAAAAGAGCATACAGTTAGCTAGGATTAGGGAATTCTAGCTAGTGGGTTGAGTTCCAGCAATCTCTATGTAGGAATTACCTGGGGCAAAATAATGATTTTTGTCTTCAGCCATATCCTTGTTCTCCTTCCCCACATCCAACCTTTGTCCAGAGGAGGACATTGCAATCTTCAAACTATCTGAATGATTTTGGACTTCCCATTTGCCCATGAATGTCCTATTGGCATCCCTGGATAAGCTTACAGTAAAGTTTCTATAAGGAACCAAGGATAGATTAAACATGAATTCATTTTTCTATAAGGAAGTCAGTCGGTCAAAACATTCAGTGCCTTATATTTGTCAGGCACTGTGCTAAACCCTGGAGATACAAAAAGAGGCAAAAGACAGTCTCAGCCTATAAATAGTTAACAATTCAATGGAGTAAGTGCATCAAAAAACATGTATTAATAAGTGATGGGTTTGGAAAAATCGATAATAATTTAAAAAAAAAGAAAGGCACTAAAATTAGGGGGGTTTGGGGAGTTCTTCTTGTAGAAATTGGGATTTTTTTGGTCTTAAAAGAAATCAGTGGAATGAGTACATGAGGAAGAGAAGTAGACAAAGCATTTTAGAGATTGGTAACAGCCAGAGAAAATTCCCAGAGCTGAGAGATGGAGTGTCTCATTCCTAGAACAACACGGAGGCCAAAGTTACTGGATTGAAAAGTTTGTACAAGCAGTAAGTTTTAAGAAGTCTGGAAAGCTATGAGTGCAATAGGTTATGAAGGTCTTTGAAAATCCCAAACAGAAATTTTGAATTTGATACTGTAGGTGATAATGAGTCATTGGAGTTTATTGAATGTGTGTGTGTGTGTGGGGTGGGGGAGTGTTATAGTCAAAACTAAACTTTAGGATAATCACTTTGGTGACTAAATGGAGGGGGCGGGGTTATTGGAGTAGCAAGAGCCTTGAGGCAGGGAGACTCATCATTAACTATTGCAATAGTTCACATATAAGGTGACGACGGCCTGCACCAAAGTGGTGGGAATGTCAGCAAAGAGAAAAGGTATAGTTGAGAGATGTTGCAAAGGTGAACTTGGCAGTCTTGGCAAAAGATTGGAAATGGGAGTGAGAGGCAGTGAGAAGTCAGGTATGACTCCTAGGTTTATACTCTGAGGGACTAGGAGAACAGTGTCGCACTCTACAATAATAGGGAAAATAGAAGGTTGGGATGGTTTAGGGGAGAAAAAAGGTAATAAGTTCTGCTTTGAACCACTGTTTAATATGTCAACCCAGAAAAGAAATTATATGATGTCAGTACCACCATGAATGAAAGAAAAATATTTCTAACAACCAAGACCACTTTCACATATGTATGTATATGTATCTATGTATGTATCACACATATATGTATTCACATACACATGCACATACATATGCACATATATACACATGTGTGCATACATATATATTTAAAGGAAGGAAGAATGGAATAATCATTTATTAAGCATCTACTATGTGTCAGGCATTGTGAAAATTGCTTTACAGATATTATCTTCTTTGATTCTCATAACAACCCTATTAGATAGGTGCTATTATGGTCCCCACTTTACAGTTGAGGAAACTAAGGAAGACAGAAGTTAAATGATTAGCCCAACATCATAATTTAAAAGTCTGAGATGGAATTTGAACTAAGCTCTTCCTAACTTGAAACCCACTGATATATCTATTCTTCCACTTAGCTGCTTAGGAGAGTGTGTCACAGCTTTTCCGTGTGATTGTTTTTGTACCAACTGTTCTTACTGTCACACTTTAGTTAATAACCCTTCCTACAATCTACTTAAGGGTGTCTAAAATTATTCTCAACAGATAATTCTCTGGAAAGGGCATGGCATAATAATAGTGGGAGATGAAGATTACAGTAATAGTAGATCACCCTTAATCCTCAGGAGTACCCCTGCAATGCTGAAGGGAATATGTAGCCTTGTTCTGTAAACTCAAACTCATCTCTGAGAATAGGAATTGAATTAAATATCTTCATAGCTCATATGGATTACATAAAGCAAGATTTTTTTCTCATAATGTATTGAAACAGATAATACAAAGATTCTTAGTCACATTTTAGGAAATGGAGAGTAAGCAAGATAAAATTATTTATCTTTCTTCACACAGCAAATAAATTTCAGAGCTAAGAAATGAACCCAGTTCTATCTAATTCCAATTTCCCATTCCATTGTATATATTTCTATCTATCTATCTATCTATCTATCTATCTATCTCCATATCTCTTTCACCTGTCTATCTGTATCCATATTTACATCTGTGCTTATCTATAATATCTGTATCTGTATTTTTGGATATCTCATAGTCATTTCAAATTCAACACCTTCAAAATGTTGTCCAAATATATTTGGACAGTGAGTTCAAAAACTCACTATCTTTCCCTCAAAAAGCCTCATGTCTTTGGAACTTCCTCCTATTTCAGTCAAGTGTACCACAATTCCTTTAGTCTTTGAGCCTCATAACTCCAGTTTACTTCTTGGTCCCTTCCTCACTTCCATTCCAGAGAATCCATCAGTTACCACAGCTCAATAATATCTCCAAACATCTTTCAAATCTAACTAGTTGCCTCTAATCCACCACCTTGCTTCAGGCCCTCATCATCCCTCCTTGAGACTATTGCAAAAGCCTTCCAATTTGTCTCCCTGGCTCCAGGCATTTCACACCCCAAACTTTCTTCTGAAGAGCTGCTAGAGTGAGTTTCCTACAGTGCAGTTCTGAGTATGGCAGAGTTCAATAAACTGCAATGTCTTTCCATTGACTCTAGGATCAAATATAAACTCTATGTGAAATGTAAAGGTTTTCAGAATCTAATTTAGTTTCTTACATATCCTACCCCTCCAGGGACTTCGTACTCCAACTAAACTGGCCTTCTTCCTGCTCTTCACACATAATGTTTCATCTCCCATCATCACCCATACATGAAGAGGGGTATAGTAGAAGAAAACAAGCATTTATCAACTTCTTACTATGGGTGCTTTACAAATATTACCTTATTTAATCATGGGCTGTTGCTGATGCCTAGAATTCAATTTCTTCTCCTACTCCTGTTTCCTGAAAAGCTAACCTCAAGACGTCCTTCTTGATGAGAAATTTTCTCATCTCTGCAACCACAACCCATATGCTGATTTTCCAACTTTATATGGATCATATATTTTGTATGGAGTATGTATATTCCTATATTCTGCTAGATTATCTCTGGTATTATAGTGGAAGCTCTTCAAGAAAAAAAATTTGATTTTTTCTTTGCATGTCCAGTATTTATCATGGTGCTTGGCACATAGTAGGTGCTTAATACTTGCAGGTTATCTGACTGATTCCTTGGTCATCCTGCCTTTCCTTCAAGATCTCTAATGACAATAGACCTATTATAATGTAACATACCCATTTAGCTTTTAGATAACTAACTTTTAAGTCTTTCCTTCTATTAAATCAAAATTTGTTATTATAGTTTCAGCCTATAGCTCCTAGTTCAGTACTCTAGAAGAGAGCAGAATATAACCCAAATGTTAAAACACTATACACTCGTATCCAGTATGTGAAGACGCCTAGATTATTTTATATTTGATTTTTTTATTTATTGCATTAATATCTTCCAGTTTGTTTCTGAAGAAAGTATTACTGCTCTAAAAGCAAAAGCTTTTGTGTATTTTGAAAAAGCTTTTCTCTTATTTCTTTTATAAAAGTGATTTTATTTTTATAATTTTTTTCTTATGTCTCGTCCCAATCCTCTAAGAAAGTACCCCCACATGTAACATTTTTTAAAGAAATTTTTAAATGGTCTATTTTATTTCTTGGTTGATCTTTGAATGCTATGGCATTATATTATGTATTAAAGAGGATGAAAATATAGTGATTACCAAAACAGTCTAGGAAGATTTGAGTGAGGACACGATTTAATGGCATTTCACTTCCACAACTAGACAACTCCAGAAGAGAGTCAAAAATTCTTAGGGTGGACTTTTGCTTTACCTGGAATGTCTAGGTTTTTCAGTGCTTGCTTTTTTTTCAGTTAGATCATAAAGTGTCAATTTCCCATGAAACTTCAGTACTGACAGTCCAGGTTTAATAGAACTGTCTAGACTGGTTAATGAATTTAGTCCTGCCCTATGCGAGAAACTCACTTCCATTTGTCATTATTCATTGCTGTTGCTAAGATGTTTTTTCAGTAGTCTAATTCTTTGTGACCCCATTTAGGGTTTTCTTGCCAAATATAGTGCAGTGCTTTACAATGTCTTTTTCCAGCTCATTTTACAGATGAGGAAATTGAGGCAAAAAGGGTTAAGAGATTTTCCCAGGGTCACACAACTAGAAAGTGTCTGAAACCAAATTTGAATTCATGAAAATGAGTCTTCCTGACTCCAGGCCCAGTGCTGTATCTACCACACCACCAAGGGGTCTGGTTAACACTAATAATCTCCTAAATATAAACAGGTGAACCTGATAACTGTTAAGATTCAATTAAACATATATGAATCACTTATTTGTTCAAAACTCTTCTGTATCTTTTGAGAGATGCTAAGTATAATTAACAGCTCATTAAATTCCTAACAAAGCTTATGGTCTGGTGTGGAGACATGTTGGAAACAGCTAAACATAATACAAAACAATATATGGGGAGCAGGCCTCAAAGACACTTCTGAAGCACCACAATACTCCATAAAGCCCATTTCATTCCCTCTCCACTTTTTGTGTTGTCTTCTGCCATTACAGTGTAAGCTCCTTGAAGGCAAGAAAGGTTTTCTTTCTTGTATTTGTATCCCTAGAGCCAGCATAACTCTCTCTCTCCCTCTCTCTCTCTCTCTCTCTCTCTCTCTCTCTCTCTCTCTCTCTCTCTTTCTCTTTCTCTCATCATTAAGGTAGAGGAGGTGGGAAAAAGATGCTAAATGCAGTCCTCAGAGGGAAAAGTGATTTCTTTCCTGGGATAAAGAAATAGGGAGAGTCAGAGAAGACCTCATAGCATTTCATTATGGTTTCAAAGAATGAGTATTCATGGTACAGTTATGGAAGAAAAGTAGCAAAGTCTCAGGCGCAGACACCAGAATGGCAATATTTTAAGCAGAATTTTCTACTCCATTTGTATATATAAGAAATGGGAAGTCATGAGTTCAAATCCTTCCTTCCTCATACATATACTAGCCCTTTGAACTCAGGCAACTAGGGAGTATAGTGAATAGAGCAGCAGACATAGCATCAGGAAGACTCATCTTCCTGAGTTCAAATTTGATCTCAGATACTTATTAGCTCTGTGACTCTGAGCAAGTCACTTAATAATATTTGCCTCAGTTTCCTTATCTGTAAACTGAGCTGGAGAAGGAAATGGCAAACCACTTCAGTATCTCTGCCAAGAAAACCCCAAATGCGGTCATGAAGAGTCAGAAACCACTGAAACAACTGAACAACAATCTGTCTAACCTCTCTGAGCCATAAGTCTCTCCTCTGGAGAAAAAAAATAAGCATACCAATGTCATTTACCTCAAAGGGTTGTTGTGAGACTCAAATTTTACACACTCACATACATATGTATATAATATTCACATACATACAAGCCATATACCTATATGTGTATATATGTGCATGTATGTGTATGTATGCATACACACATATATTGATATACATATCTATCCACCTATCTCTGTCATATATATAGGTATATGTATGTATGTATATATGTGTATGTGTGTTTTTCTGTGTGTGTATATATATGTGTGTATGTATATATGCGTATGTGTGTATGTATGTATATGTATGGTGTGTGTATATGTATGTGTGTGTGTGTGTATTTGCATACATTGAAGTGCTCCTTAAAAAAATAGAAACTGATATAGTGCAAAGAATGCCGCATTTGGAATTTGAAGATTTGACACTATCACTAATCTGTGTGACCACGGGCAGGTCAATTTCCTTTTTCCTATAATTTCCTCAATTGTGAAAGATGTGAAATTGTATCAAATGACCTTATATGTCATTCTAGCTTTCAGTCTGTGGTCCTATGATACATTAACCTTGTTGTTTGGGAATCAGTTCCCATGAATCATGTTGAAGTAAGCATGAAAGCTGGGTATATGTGTAGATGGGGGAGGTAGATAGAGAGAAAGGGGGCAAAATTCCCAGCAAGAGTGAAATGGGTTTGACTGCCTTAACATGGCTGGCCAATTTCCTTTTAATAGGAGTGGGGAAATATAATGGATTCAGGTGTGGCGAAAAGGAAATATTTCCTGTTCATTAGCAATACAAACAACAAGGCCACAATTTTTTTCCCAACTATTTTCAGAATGGCCATGTAGATAGCCCAGGCTGTTTTGCAACTAAATTTGCAATATTTGGGCAATTCTGTGATAATTTGTAAGGCACTCTGAACCAAAAATAATGAGATATTTATTCATCACTAGAAAAATAAATAAATATAGACCTCGACAATTTTAAACCTGGGTTGTAGGTTGTAATTTTTGGCATTACTGAGATTATAGATGATAAAACTACTAGGGATCCCTGGATATTCACCAAACACATGAAAATCATTATTCTTCAAGTCATAGAACCAACAAACTGACCTTAGCACTCTATTATTCATGGAAAGATAACTTCTACTAGAAGGAAATAGGAGTTATTGCCAGTGTCAACAGTGTTTGGAATTAAGTTATCTATAATTTGAGCCAGTGCAGCAAGGGATACAGTCCAAGCAAAATAATTCTTTTGGGAATA
This sequence comes from Trichosurus vulpecula, assembly GCF_011100635.1. Taxonomy (NCBI): domain Eukaryota; kingdom Metazoa; phylum Chordata; class Mammalia; order Diprotodontia; family Phalangeridae; genus Trichosurus; species Trichosurus vulpecula. Next base: position 232,047,628 of record NC_050577.1, on the reverse strand, counting down.
CTTTGGAAGGGGACATGATGATGAGAGCAACCCAACCAATTCGGACATACAGGTGCCAAATTAGCCACAGACTTCAATTTTCTTTCACTTATTTTAAATGCCATATTTAGGGCTGGTTTCCAAACTGAGAAAGCATATTTTCCCATGAGCCAGGCTCTTTGCTTTATTTAGTGGGAAGGACATGATTTCTACTATGGGAGCACATTACACTCCAATATTTTCTGGGGTAGAATTCTATCATCATTAATTCTCAGGGTCACATAACCCTACTTGGAGACCATGGCCAAGGGAAAAAAAAAGAGTAGAATCAGAAACCAGTTAGAATAATAGAAATTCTGCTCTAACTCTTCTCAGCTTTACCTATAACTCAAGAGGACCATCTCAATGGAGAATTGGTGTTTATGACATCTCATATATCAGAAAATGTTGCATTGACAGTGAAACCTCCCCCAAATATACTGAGTTATGGTAAAAGATAAATTTGTTTCCCACTTGTAATTCCCAATGGCATATAATTCCCCAAGTCTGAAATAAAGAAACATTTGTAATGCTTAGTAAACAAGAATAGTTTATCTCTCCCTTGATGCTACAATCAGAACTTTGTTTCCTATTGTACTGGGTCTATTTTCTTAATATTGGATGTACAGTGCATAGTCAAGCAAAAGGAAGTCAGTCAATAAATATTTATTAAGCATCTACTATACATCAGGCACTGTGCTAAGGGCTGGGGAGACAAAAAAGCAGAAGTTATTCTTTCTGCTTGAAGAGCACACAATACAATTGGGGAGACAACATGCACTTAACAATGTTATTTATAAGCAAGTTATGTATAAATTATGTATAAACAAGTTATACATAAGATAAATTGGTAATTATCAACAGTGGAAGACTTTAAGAGGAATTGGGAATAGCTTCTTATAGAAGGTGGGATTTGACATGGTAGTCTATGTAAGTCAGAGAAGTCAGAAAGTGGAGATGAGAAAGGATAACATTCCGTATATGAGAGATAGCTAATGAAAATGCCTGGCGGAGGAAGTTGTCTTATATGTGGAACAGTGAGGAGGCCAATGTCACTCGATCTAAGGTGATGGGTGGGAGAGGGTGCAGAGCTATAAGTTGTTAAGAAGTCCAGAAATATAGGATGTAAGCAGATTAAGAATGACTTTGAATGACAAAAAACCCTACAACATATTTGTTACTTGATCCTGGAGGTGATAGGAGGCCACTTTAGTTTCTTGAGTATGATATGAGAAGATCATTTTGATAGCCAAGTAGATGATGGACTAGAATGAGGAGGGATTAGAGGCAGGCACACCAATCAACAGTGAATTATGATTACTTGTGAAGTAATGAGGACCTGCATGAGGATACTAAAAAAAATCTGCACATGGAACTAAATTCATATTATGACTGATTTTTTTTTCTGATTATATTTCAAATTTGCATTAGTAGATATCGTTCAGTGACTATCCACATCTATGAGCCTTCCTATTCACTTCAGTCTTGTGCTGAGATGATGAATCCATGCACTTCCTTATTATTTGGAAAGTCACCCAAAGGCCTATGTGACAAATGGCAAAAGAGCTACCCTAATAATGCTGGAAATTTTGGCCATTAAGATAACTTGAAGGGGATTTCAATAGATATGGTCATTTAACTAAGCTTCATTAGTAGAGGGGGTTTCTTCATTTAGGCATTCCTTATATGAATTTAATATTAGGTCCATCTAACAAAAAGGGTTGGGAATACATCAAGAGAAGTAGAATAATGGCAACCCTGTAAATTATGTAGTTAAGTGCAAAATATAAATACATCATGTTGATATTTAAAAGTTTGTGTAAAGTTGTTGGTTTTTTTAAATAAGATTGCAACTAAACATAACTTATCTCTTATGGAATAATAATCTCAGAGTTGGAATGGCTTTTAGAAGTGATCTGATCTAGCCTGCATTTCAAAAGGAATTCTTTCAAGTGGTTATACAGCCTCTACATAAAGACCTCCAGTGATTACAAACTCACTATCTACTTAGCTTAAAATTTAATTTGTTAAGAAGTTTTTTCTTATGCAGGTATGCCTTGGAGATATTCCAGGTTTGGTTCCAGAACACTGCAATAAAGCAGATGGCATAGCTCAGATATATCGCAGGTTTGGTTCCAGACTACCACAATAAAGCAGATATTGCTGTAAAACAATTCACATGATTTTTTGTTTTGTTTCTCAGTGCATATAAATCTTAGGTTTACACTATACTGTAGTCCATTAATTGTGAAATACTATTATGTCTTCAAAAACAATGTTCATACCTTAATTTAAAAAAATATTTTATTACTATAAATGCTAACCACCATCTGAGCTTTCAGGAAGTCATACTGTTTTTGCTGGTAAAGGGTCTTGCCTTGATATTGATGACTGCTGACTGATTGGGGTGGTGGTTAATGAAAGTTGAGATGGCTATCACAATTTCTTAAGACAATGAAGTTTGCTGTGTTGATGGACTCTTCCTTTTGTAATTCTTTCTTTCAACATCTGATGCTGTTTGGTAGCATTTTACCCACAGTATAACTTCTTTCAAAACTGTAGTCAGTCCTCTCATACCCTACAGTTGCTTCATCAACTAAGTTTATGTAATAGTCTTCAATGTTGATGTGTCCCAAGGAATACAGAGGCCTAAGGAGAGGAAGGGAGAGAGGAAAATGGCTAATTGGCGGAGAAGTCCAAACATACATAACACTTCTCAATTATGTTCGTCATCTTATATGGGTACAGTTTGTGGTGCCCCAAAACAAGGATGATAGCAATATCAAGGATCACTGATTACAATCACAATAACAGACATAATAATAAAAAAGTTTGAAATATTGAAAAAATTCTCAAAACGAAACACAGACATAACACGAGCAAATGATGCTAGGAAAAAATGATGCCAACAGACTTGTTTAGGGAAGACTGCCACAAACCTTAAATTAGTTTTAAAAAATAGGCATTATCTGTGAAGTGAAAATGAGGCAGACCTGTTTAGAAGGCTCAAAATTGTGTCTGAAGCTTCTATATAATATCTAATGAGATGGCTCTTGAGGCAAAAGTGAGGCTAGTGACTGAACAGCGCTTCACACAAATCCAATTCACTTGTATGTCATAGCACCACCTCTCTCATATCATGGCCCTCTTCGAGAATGAAGGACTAATAACAACAATAACCAATAATCTCATTTGCTTTCTCCATCATCAAGAAAAGAAAGTTTCATCTTCTTCATTGAAATCCTTCAAATAGTTTAATACATCTATTAAGTATCCAAATAAATTTTTTCTTCTTCAAATTAGCATCCTATTGATCCAAATCATTTTGTTGGCATATTTCCTATAGCATCACCATTTCACTATTCACATTAACCCCTTCTATTGTTCACGGAATGCATTTTAAAAATAAATTACTTATTTATATTTATTTCATTCTTTCCTTGTCTCTTTCCTCCCCTTTTTATTCACTCCCTCTTTTCCCTTCCTTTCTTTTTTCTCCTCTTTTTTTCTGTTCTCTTGCTTCTCCTCCTCCTCCTTCTTTTCTTCTCTTCCTATCTTTATCCTTACCCTCCCCAATCATCACCACCATCATCATAATTTATCAATAAAACTAGCTCACTTTAATACACTGAGTCATGTTTAAAAATGTTTCCCTCACTACAATCCCCAAAGATAAATAATGTTCGTACTCTTAGCCACAATTACCCATACGAAAACAAGGCTTTGAGAGTCTATTGGTTACCTAAAGCCACACAATTAATAATTTTATAAGTAAATATTCAAATCCACATCTTCTGATTATATTTCTGCTGATCTTTTCTTGATATTACATTACAATCTTTGAACAACATCTCTGAAATTCAAGTCTAAATTTCTTTATAGAAAGATTTGCAATGATTCTCCAAAGAAGGGTAACCCATGGGAAATGGATTACTTATCCAACATATATACATACATACATATATATGTATGTATATATATATGTATATACACATATATGTATGTGTATATATATGTATTGGTATTTATATATATACATATATGTATGTGTGTATGTGCATACACACACACACACACATATATATATATGAAGTGAAGTGAAATGATTCTAATACTTATTGGGGAGGAATCTGAAACTTAGAAGTTACAGAGGACATGCAACTTTTAGCAATAACAGTAAAAAGCATTTATGCCAATTTAACAGGAAAATATTTCAAACACAATGCCCACATTTGTTTTTAACTAAACTGATTACTTTACATCTTGACAAATTATAAATATGAAAACATCTCAAATGCATGGACTTATTGGCTGTACATAGAGACTCTCCTGGGGTCAAGTATAACAGCTGTGTATATACACTTAGGCAAAATATGAGGCAAGAAGAAAAGATAGCAGCAAATAAGTCTGTCATGTTATGTGGAAAAGATACATTTGCTTTTAAACATATTTTTTTCCTTTCTCTCTTGTGTAATGTTTAAAAGTCCAAGTGAGACATGTCAGTTAATACCTACTTACCAGTTCTTAGTCCTTTCTATTCTCTTGATTTCTTTACCAAAAACAAGTTCCTAATTGTTCTGTAATTCTGAATTCGCTAAAATCTCCATTTGTGCTTAGATCCATAGTTTCAGGCTCTTCACATGAGGACAGAAGGAAGGTCTAATCCACGCTGTTTATTTAAATTAACTTTTATTACAATAACCAATAAATATTTACATTGCAATATAAAAAAGAAAAACAAGGGACTCATATAAAAGTATGCAGTTTTTATGTATATAATAAAGCTAAAATAGTAGTAACAGAACTACCTTACTTTTATCTATGTAAATTTCTTAACTTTTTTTTCTCTTTTGTATATTTTAATTGTTTCATTGATGCTCATTTATTCCTTTTCTTATTTTCCCTCATCTCAATTTCTATTAATCAACTCTTCACCCTTCTCCACACACATCTCCACATTGCCTCATTTCATTTAAATATGAATTAGCGGGAGCATGTTAAAAACCAAAGATAAAGAAAGAAATCTTAGGGCCTATCTAGGCCAACCCAGAATTTTGCAGATGAGAAACCTAAGGTACAGAGAAGTTAAATGACTTCTACAACATCACTTAGTTATTAAGTGATAGAGCTAGGACACAAACCCAGATCATCTCACTACATATTCTATTTTTTTTTTCTTTTGCGTGATACTATCTCTGCAAGTACCATAGGGTAGAGGTAAAAATACAAGAGTTCAGCCAACACTAGCAACTTGAAAGGCAGAATTAATAGAAAGAAAGATGGATAGAGAGACAGATAGACACACAGACAGACAGATATATAGATTTATTCAGCACCTATTACATGTAAGGTATAGTGTTAAGTACTGAGGACATAGCTAAAATAGCAAATGAATTTCAAAGAGCTAATATTCAAATTGTGAAAGGCAATGTGTTAGGGGAACTGGAAGGGGCTAGAAATACTCATATTATGGTTGATGATATCTGGAAACTGTGGATGCTTGGAACTGAGCAAGATAAAGCAAAAGCTGACCTATTTATGCCAAGAATAGTAATAGAGGAAGACTATTATTTTCTGATGGAGAAGAAACAAAGATGCTTACCAGAGTAGACACAACTTGACTGGAGAAACCAAGAACTAAGACCAGGAAAGGCCCTTGTGGCCATACTAAAATATACTTCTCTCCATGAGAAATCTAGAGGGAGCCTTTCAGGAAATATAACTCTTCCTGATTCCCCCTGTATTTTAGATTTTCATTTCATGGGAGTGAAAACTGGTGTCTAGGATGTGATGAAAGAGAGGGTGATTTTAAAAAAAATAATAGATGTAGAATTTCAGGAGCATAGTTTTAAAACATTCAAGTAAATGATACCAAGTGGAAGATGGCATCTGATTCAATGAAATCAGTGCAAATGGAGTTGGGTCTTGGTTGTAAAGCACATATGTGTCTGATTAGTATGTGCATGCTAACTCTAAAAGAGAACTACATTTTTGGTTTTATTTTTTTTCTCTTTTGGTACTGTGAAGTTAATGTAATTCAGGGAAAGTTAAAAAAAAAGCTTATAAGCAGTCTGCATTTTCTGACAAGTAGTGACAGGGACAGGGACTGGATGTGATGTGATTTCTTTGGTCTAGGGAATATTTATATAAGAAAACTCCCTTCACTACCTACCTCCCAAGGTTTTCCTGAGGAAAAAATGATATAATAATTGCAAAGTGCTTAGCACATGCCTGGCAGATGGTAAGTGGTATATAAATGTTAGTTATTATAATGATTATTATGTTTATTATTGTTAATGCGTTCTGGCATCCTCTCCAAAATTTATCATCATAAAGTCAATAGAAACTGAGGCCAACAGATAGTGCATAAAGATCTCTACAGGCTACATATTGACTTTGAAAATTTCATATTAAAATTATTTGTATTGTAAAGTATTTTTCTTTATTTTGTTAAGTATTTCCAAATTATATTTTAATCTGATTGTGATCCACTCAGAAGTGTTACAGGCAGGGTGTTTTACCATTCTTGCCTAGAGTGTTAAGAGGCTAAATGGTTTATCCACAGTTATACATTGAGTTCATGTCAGTGGTTGAAATTGAAACCAGATTTTCATAACACTAATATTAGCGCTCCATTCACTATAAGAAACTGACCAAAAAAATCTCTATTTTTCCCTAAAAGTGTTGTATTGCTAGAGTTATTAAAGATATTGATTAACTATACTTTTATTAGACACAGACTTCAGAGAACAACACAATAATTACAGCTTAGGAAATTATAAAGCACTTCAAGTGATAAAGTTATCAATTGTTGAAATTTTTTGCCAAAAATGATTAAGAATAAATATAAAAGCGTAATTTTCAGTTCCTTTTATTTATTTTTAAAAGTTATTATTTATTTTTAATTTTCTTTTCTTTTTAAATTTTGAGTTCCTCCCTCATCTCCCCTAACCAATAAGTCAAGCAATATGATATCAATTGTACATGTGAAATCATTCAAAATATATTTCATTATTAGCCATATCACAAAAAAGCAAAACTATATAGAAAATCAGAAAATTAAGCTTCAATTTCTACTCAAATGATGCCTGATGAAAAGATCAGAGCTGAACAGAAAATATGATTTTCAAACACAAGACTCAAGAAAAGCATAAAAAACTAAGTAGGAAAGTGAAATCACAAGGGACTCAATTATGTTTACATAATTTACATAAAAAGAACTGTTTATATTGTTATATAGGAAGATGATACCTATAACTCCTAAGAACTTTATTACTATTAGAATGTGAACAGTATTTTTTTTTATCACAATTCCTTTTGGATTAACACAACACTGTATCACAATCATACGTCACAACTTGTTCAGCTCTTCTCCAATTGATGGGCATCTCCTACATTTCCAATTCTTTGCCACAAAACACACACACACATTGTTATAAATATTTTGTATATATAGTATCGTTTCCTTTTTCTTTAATCGCTTTATAGTACAAAACCTATTATTGGGTAAAAGGGCCATTTCCCTTTGGGCATAGTGCGAAATATAGCAGTTTAAAATTTTACCACAATTTTATTAATGTGTCTATTTTCCCTCATCCCCTTAAACATTTGTCATTTCTGCTAGGTGTGAAGTGGTACCTCAGTTATATTTTAAATTTAAATTTACATTTTTATAATCAATAGTGATTTAAAGCAGTTTAATATGTGGTAGATAGCTTTGATTTCTTCTTTTGAAAACTATATCTATTTTTATAAATTTTACTCACCTCTCTATATTTTGAGAAACATTTTATTCAGATAAGTTTTCTGTAAAATTTGTTGATATTACTTCATTATCTAAGGTACCATTCAGCAAAAGGTAGCTTCCCTGATTATCTCTTTTAATTAGATCTATTTTTGTTTTTTCATTGAAATCATGACTATTATCCCTGTAAAATCATGCATACCCTTTGACCAAGTAATACGACCACTAGGTCTGTATGCAAAAGAGATTTTTTGAAAAAGGAAAAGGACTTATGTTTACAAAAATATTTATTGAAGCTCTTTCAGTTGTGACAAAGAATTGGAAATGGAGGGGATGCCCATCAATTGGGGAATGACTGAATATGTTGCTGTATATGATTGTGATGGACTGCTATTGTGCTTTTGAAAACAATGAACAGGATGGTCTCAGAAAAAAAACCTAGAAAGACTTACATGTATTGATGCAAAGTGAAATAAGTAGAACCAGGTACACATTGTACACAGTAAAAGTAACATTTTGTGATAACTTAGCTATCCTCAGCAATACAATGATCCAAGATGACTCTGTAAGATTTATGCTCAAAAATGCTGTCCATCTCTAGCAAAAGAACTCGTTTTACTTTACTTTATTTTTTATCTGTTTTCTTTTACAGAATAACTTACATGGAAATGTTTTTTGCATGGCTACAAATATATAACCTGTCAAATTGCTTGCCTTCTCAATTGGGAGGGAAGGGGGGAGAGAAATGTTAAAATTCTTTTACATATAATTGGAATAAAATAAAATATTAGTTAAAATTCTGAAAGGAAAAGAAAACAAAAAAATAAGAATAGTGAGGAGAATCAAGGATCATTTTAAGGATTTGAACATCGATTCAAATCTCTGACTAGGAGGATGGTTTTGCCCATTTAAAAAAATGGAAGTTTAAAAGAGAGCTGTATTTGTGGGGGATGAGAGTGGATGAATATTGTTTTAAAAATGGTGAATTTGAGGAACTTATGGGACATTCATGTCCATATATTCAGTAGGCATTTGCCAATGTGAAATGGTAGTTCAGGAGAGAAGAAGGCATAGGCAAGAAAGAGCTGAATGAGATGGGTATTCATGGATGAATATTGATCTGCATTATTTTATCAAAATACCTAATAAATTAGCTATCAGATCTAATTGAATATTTGAATATTGAGAATGAATAGAGAGTCTCATTGAAGTTATAGTAATGGATTAGATCATGAAGGGAAATACTATAAAGAAAAGAGAAAAAAATGGCTGAGGTGTGTGATTAGGAAAGAAGATGGATAATGAATCTATAAAGGATGCTAAGAAAGTCACAAGAAGTCAATGGGAAGAAAATGTATTCCAGAAGCAAGGGATAAGAAAATATACAGGAAGAATAAATGGAAAACAGACTAAAAAATAAATAAGGTCAAGAAGAAAATGAAAGGCAGATAAGCATTAGATTGGTTTAGTAATCATTGAAGAACATTTTCATTTGAGTATGATGATATGAATATGGATTATACATTATTAAACCATGAGTTTTAAGTGAAATTTTAGGTTTGTTAGGAAAAGTTCCATAGATATTTAATTCTTCTGGCAGAGCCAAGATGGAGGAGTGAAAGCAGGGACTTACTTGATCTCTCTCAAAAATCCCTCCAAATTCCTGTAAAAAAATTATTCTAAACAAATTATAGCACAGCATAAACCACAAAATGACAGAGTGAATCAAATTTCCAGCCCAGGACAACCTGGTAGGTCAACAGGAAAGGTCTATAGCTCTAGTCTGAGAAAGGAGCACAGTCCAGCATGGGCCATGCTGGCACAGACCAGGGCACCAGCAAATCCAGATTAGGCCTCTGGGGACTGACTCATTGGCAGCTGTAGCAGTTTCCAGACTTCTTTTTTTTTCACTTTTTTAAATTTTTTTAAAATTTATTTATTTAACATATTTAGTTTTCAGCATTGATTTTCACAAGAGTTTGAATTACAAATTTTCTCCCCATTTCTACCCCTCCCCACTCCAAGATGGCATATACTCTGGTTGCCCTGTTCCCCAGTCAGCCCTCCCATTTGTCATCCCACTCCCCTCCCATCCCCTTTTCCCTTCCTTTCTTGTAGGGCAAGATAAATTTCTATGCCCCATTGCCTGTGTATCTTACTTTCTAGTTGGATGCAAAAACTTTTTTTTTGTTTTTCAACATCTGTTTTGAAAACTTTGAGTTCCAAATTCTCTCCCTTCTTCCCTTCCCTCCTACCCTCCCTAAGAAGTCAAGCAATTCAACATAGGCCACATGTGTGTCATTATGTACAACCCTTCCACAATACTCATGTTGTGAAAGACTAACTATATTTTGCTCCTTCCCAACCCATTCCCCTTTATTGAATTTTCTCCCTTGAACCTGTCCCCTTTCCAAAGTGCTTGTTTTTGATTACCTCCAGCCCCATCTGCCCTCCCCTCCATCATGCCCACCTTTTTTATCTTCTTCCCTCTTCTTTCATGTGGAGTAAGATACCCAATTGAGTATGAATGGTATTCCCTCCTCAGGCCAAATCTGATGAGAGCAAGATTAACTCATTCTCCCCTCACCTGCCCTCTCCTCTCCTCCCACACAACTGCTTCCTCTTGCCACCTTTATGCCAGATAATCCACCCCTCCACCCCATTCTATCTCTCCCTATCTTCATCTCTCACTATATTCATATATATATATATATATATATACATTTATATAGATATATATATACACACACACACACACACATATTCCCTTCAGCTACCCTAATACTGAGGTCTCATGAATCATACTCATCATCTTTCCATGTAGGAATGTGAACAAAACAGTTCACCTTTAGTAAGTCCCTCGCAATTTCTTTTTCTTGTTCTTTTTCTTGATTGCCTTTTCATGCTTCTCTTGATTCTTGTGCTTGAAAGTCAAATTTTCTATTCAACTCTGGTCTTTTCACTGAGAAAGCTTGAAAGTCCTATATTTTATTGAAAGTCCATATTTTGCCTTGAAGCATGATACTCAGTTTTCCTGGGTAGGTGATTCTAGGTTTTAATCCTAGCTCCATTGACCCCCGGAATATCATATTCCAAGCCCTTTGATCTCTTAATGTAGAAGCTGCCAGATCTTAGGTTATTCTGATTGGGTTTCCACAATACTCAAATTGTTTCTTTCTGGCTGCTTGCAGTATTTTCTCCTTGATCTGGGAGCTCTGGAATTGGATGACAATATTCTTAGGAGATTTCTTTTTGGGATCTATTTGAGGAGGTGATCGATGGATTCTTTCAATTTCTATTTTGCCCTGTGGCTCTAGAATATCAGGGCAGTTTCCTTCATAATTTCTTGAAAGATTATATCTAGGCTCTTTTTTTGATCATGGCTTTCAGGTAGTCCAATAATTTTTAAATTATCTCTCCTGGATCTAATATCCAATGAGATATTTCACATTGTCTTCCATTTTTTCATTCCTTTGGTTCTGTTTTGTCTTGATTTCTCGTAAAGTCACTAGCTTCCACTTGCTCCAATCTAATTTTTAAGGTAGTATTTTCTTCAGTGGGCCATTGGACCTCCTTTTCCTTTTGGCTAATTCTGCCTTTCAAGGCATTCTTCTCCTCATTGGCTTTTTGGAGCTCTTTTGTCATTTGAGTTAGTCTATTTTTTAAGGTGTTGTTTTCTTCAGTGTATTTTTCATTATTTTTTGGGTCTCCTTTAGCAAGTCATTGACTTGTTTTTCATGGTTTTCTTGCATCCTTCTCATTTCTCTTCCCAAGTTTTCCTCTACTTCTCTAACTTGCTTTTCCAAATCCTTTTTGAACTCTTCCATGGCCCAAGACCAGTTCATGTTTTTTTCTTGGAGGCTTTTGTTGTAGGCTCTTTGACTTTATTAACTTCTTCTCTCTGTATGTTTTGGTCTTCTTTGTCAGCAAAGTAAGATTCCAAAGTCTGAGACTGAATCTGGGTGTGTTGTCGCTGCCTGGCCATATTCCCCACCAACTAACTTGACCCTTGAGTTTTTCAGCGGCGTATGACTGCTTGTAGACTGAAGAGTTCTATGTTCCATGTTTGGGGGGGATATGCCTGCTCTGCCACACCAGCACTGCTCCTTTCCCAAGAACCCCTAACCCGGACTGGGCTTAGATCTTCAGCAGGCTGTGCACTCCTGCTCTGATCCGCCACTTAATTCCTCCCACCAGGTGGGCCTGGGGCTGGAAGCAACTGCAGGTGTAGCTGCCCCACCTCCACTGCCCCAGGGTTTGTGGCTGAACTGCGAACTCCTTCCACTCTCATAGCCTTTCCCACTAACATTCTCTGATGTGGTGTTTGTGGGTTGAGAAGTCTGGTAACTGCTGCAGGTCACTGATTCAGGGCGCTGGGGCACACTCCACCTGGCTCCTGGTCTGGTTGTTCCAAGCCGCTCACGCTGGGCTCAGCTGGGCTCAGGTCCCCTCTGCTCCCAGCTCCGTGAAGGACAGACCTCACCCAGAGACCATCCAGGCTGTCCTGGGCTGGAGCCTTGCTTCCCTCTGCTGTTTAGTGGGTTCTGCAGTTCTAGAATTGGTTCAGAGCTATTTTTTATAGGTTTTTGGAGGGACTTGGTGGGGCACTCATGCTAGCTTCTGCTTTCCAGCCACCATCTTGGCTTTGCCCCCCAGTGTCCAGACTTATTAATCCACAAACTCCAGACAACTTAGAAGGTCAATAGGAAAGGTCTGTGGGATCTGGGTGAGAGAGGAGCATAGTCTGGCCCCATCATAAGACCCAGGGTAGTAGCTGCAATGGCAGTGGCAGATGCTGCTTTCAGAGTTCTTGACCCAGAGAGACTGAGGTGATTGAGCAGCTGATCAGAGGGGAATTGAAGGGTATCTCTTAGCTGCCACTGAGGCAGGGTTCTCTTGATTTTCCTTTCCTTGGATCTGGGTCACAGTCCTAGGTGATAGTCCTGGGGTAAGTAGGAGCACTGGAGTAGCTGAGCTTGTGGCTGTGATGGAGAGATAATCCTCCTCACAATTCCAAGGCTTGTGATCACTCACAGATCAGAGCACAGATCAGGAGAGAAGTAACCATCTCCCTTTGGATCATACAACCTTAGAAAAACTAAAAAATTACATATACCTAAAAATATCTCTTAAAACAGCTATGCAAAACCTCTGAAGCTTGGGACAGTGCACTGTCCACTCAGGAGCAGATTCCTACCTTAACAAGGAGCTAAAACATCAAGCAATTGGCTGGGAAAATGAGCAAACAATGGGAAAAAAATCAGACTACAGAATCTGACTTTGGTGACAAGGAAGATCAAAACATACAACAAGATGACAACAAAGTCAAAGCATCTGCAGCCAACGCCTCCAAGAAGAAAATATGAATTGGTCTCAGGCCATGGAAGAACTCAAAAAGAATTTTAAAAATCAAATAAGAGACATAGAGAAATATTTGGGTAGAGAAATGATCATGATGCTAGAAAATCATGAAAAAGGATTCAGCAGCTTGCTAAAGGAGACCTTTAAAATGATGAAGAAAATAATACCTTAAAAAATAGAATAACTGAAATGGCAAACAAGGTCCAAAAATCCAGTGAAGAGAAAAATGCCTTGAAAAGCAGAATTGGCCAAATGGAAAAGGAGGTCCAAAAATTCAATGAAGAAAATAATTCCTTAAAAATTAGAGTTTAGAGCAATGGAAGCTAATGACTCTATGAGAAATCAAGAAATTATACAACAGAACCAAAAGAATCAAACAATAGCCGACAATGTGAAATATCTCATTGGAAGAACAACTAACCTGGAAAGTAGATCCAGGAGAGATAATTTTCAAATTATTGGACTACCTGAAAGCCATGATCAAAAAAAGAGCCTAGACATCATCTTTCAAGAAATTATCAAGGAAAAGTGCCCTGATATTCTAGAACCAGAGGCAAAAATAAAAATTGAAAGCATGCACCAATCACCTCCTGACAGAGATCTAAGAGGAAACTCCTTGGAATACTGTAGCTATATTCTGGAGTTCCAAGGCCAAGGAGAAAGTATTGCAAGCAGGCAGAAAGAAACAATTCAAGTATTGTGGAAATACAATCAGGACAACACAAGATTTAACAACTTCTACACTAAGATATCAGAGGGCCTATGATATGATATTCTGCAGGTCAAAGTAGCTAGGATTAAAACCAAGAATCACCTACCCAGCAAAACAGAGTATAATGCTCAAAGGGAAAAATGAATATTCAATGGAAAATAGGACTTTAAAGCATTCTTGTTGAAAATATCAGAGCTGAATAGAAAATTTGACTTTTAAATACAAGATTCAAGAGGAGCATGGGAAGGTAAACACAAAAGAGAAATCATAAGAAATCTATTAAACTTGAACTTTTTGCATTCCTACTTGGAAAGATGATATTTGTAATTCATGAGCCCTTTCTCAGTATTAGGGTAGTTGGAGGAAAGAGAGAGAGAGAGAGAGAGAGAGAGAGAGAGAGAGAGAGAGAGAGAGAGAGAGTATGTGTGTGTGTGTGTGTATGCTTTTGTGTCTATACATACATACATATGTATATGTATACACACATGGATATATACACATATACACACATCCATACACATATTGTTATATGTATGTATACACACATATACAGTTAACTGAAATTGTTCATATACACATATGTATCACTTAGATCTATTTTAAAGGGGTAGAGTGAATTTAAAAAAAATCAGAATTGTAGCAGAGCAAAATTATATCAACAAAGGATTTATACATTTAAACTCTGGGATCTAACAGGGAACTCATCCTCCCTTTCCTAGCATACAACATGAGTAGAGAAGCCTTCCAAACAAGTTAAACTAAGAAACATATTGAAAAAATAACCTTTAATAAAATGATGTAATTACAATGTAGGGAGGGCATTAGGAGAAATATTTGGAGAAACCTTCGCCCACCATGAAAACTCTCTCTGGAATACCAGTCTAGCAGATTGTGTTATTCTAATATCAATATTATTTCAAATAAATATTGACTTAGAGAGAAAAGACAGACATGGCACCTAATTCTTAACACTACATCTGTTTTTTGAAATGCTTTGAGGAGAAAATGAGGAATTATTTGACCATAAATACCAAAGCACTGCTCAGTCAACAACACTTGTAGTTTATTGGCTATAATAAGAAAACCTGTATTTTTTTTAGAGACTTGTGAACCTGAAAAGCTTAGAAAATTTAATTTGGAAATTTTACAATATCTTATTTTCTTTAAAGCTTTCCAATGTTAGTTTATGTGTAGTTTACACATACACTCGTATGCTTATATCTGTTATATGTTATATACTTATATCTATTATTCTGTAAGTGTGTAGGTATATATTTGTACACACACATATTTCATTTAGTTTTAGTTTTGATAACATTTTAAAAGTTCTTACTCAAGTGGACCATAGAATTTCTGAGGTTTTTGATCTAAAATTTTATGATAAAGAAACTATCCCAAAATGGGTTTTGTTAGTTTATTTGGTTTTACATTAATGTTCTTTCATTGATCTTCCCCTTTGTATAATGCTTCTTCAATTAATCATCTCTCTGTTGAACCAAAGTCAAGCTTTTAACTGAAGAGTAATTGTCAGTTGAATAAATATTTGTTAAGGACCTACATGTGTAAAGTCCTTTGTGATGTCATCAAAGATATGCCAAGTGAAAAAGAAGACGAGTTAGTCATGCAGTGAGAGCAGGAGACAATCTTATAAGAGTCCCTTCTCTCCTTGCAATTCGAAAGAAAATGATGGTGGTCCCTAGTGTATTGGTTAGACTACTGTGGAAAACTTATGAGAGAAAAAGAAGAGTCATTTTAAAAGAGTACGTACACACACACACACACACACACACACACACACACACCTCCCAACTGCTCTCTCTCAATACAAAATCTCACCAAAAATTATTGAAGAAAATACATATGTAAATGTAAATTTATCTAGTAAAAAACCTGACCAAATATTATATTTAATTGAAAGAAATCTTAGTCTTGAAAACTTAATAAATAAGTCAGAGCTGAAAAAGACAGCATATATTGAATTATATCATATAATGATTCACCAATTACTTGTTAGCTAACCATACTGTAAGGAAATTTAAAATCAGACATACACTCTGACCTCAAAGATCTTACAAACTAATAAGTGAGTTACAATTGTTGGCCAAAATGATTCCCTGAAAGCTTCATCCAATTTACTATATGTGGGTCAGCATCTATTGGAAACTAGAGATCATGAGCCACCATTTGATTCTTCTTCTTAAAAGGAGATTAGAATTAAGCTCATGGAGTTCATGAGCTCACCAAGTGAGCGAATATGCAGAGAAAAGAGAAGCAAGAACAATTTAGATCCTTGGGTAACAATAGCACTAAAGAGCTGTAACAAGATGGAAATCTACAGAGGGGAATGAGAGAATGATTATACATCTAGGAGAACATAAATAAAACAGAGCTTTGGATTTAAAGTTAGAAGTTCTGGGTCTGAAATTCAAATGTAATCAGTTCTGCCATAACATGATGTTTTGTCTTTGTTCCGTCATTTCAATTGTGTTTGACTTTCTGTGACCCTACTTGGGCTTTTCTTGGCAAAGATACTGGAATGATTTGCCATTTCCTTCTCCAGCTCATTTTACAGATGAGGAAACTAAGACAGAAAAGGGTTAAGTGCCTGGGGTAGGAAGTGTCTGAGTCCAGATTTGAACTCAGGAGGGTGAGCTTTCCTGAATCAAGAATGGTCAGTCTATCCACTGCACCACTTAGCTACCAATAACATGACATACATGTTCCTAAAAATTAGCCAGTTGCTCAAAAGGATGCAGGTATTAAAAAAAAACATATGTCTCATAGGTGAGATAGGGCTGGGGGAAAACAAAACTTCACTTTGTCAGTAACACACTGAAAAAAGGTAGAAACCTAATAAAAAGGTGATACAGTTTTATAAATGTTAAAGATTAAGAAATATAGAAATACTACAATAGAGACAGAGTTGACTGCTACTCAGCCTGCACCCTAGTTCCCACAGACTTAAGCTGGCAAAATCAAAGCCTTTAAGTAGCAGGATGGTCTTGACAGCATGACTGAAATGAGGGAAGGTGGTAGGGTTGAAAGGGTGGAGTTCTGGGTTTGACCAGCCATTTTCTGCCTACAACTTCTACTGCATCAGAAAAGAATATAGTAAACATAACATTTTACCTTGAAAAAGATCTGAAGTTTATGGAAATCAGAAGGCATTGGAAAGGTTGTAACTTGTAAGTTATTATGAAATGATGAAATTTTCTGCTGTTATTCTTTGACAAAATTGTACACAAGCAAATGATGAATTTCATTGTACTTAAAATGTGCCCTTATATGTAACTATCATTGGAACAAATTCACATTTTAAAAACAATCATTTTAGCAGAATTGACTGTACTTCTTAGCTGTGTGACTTTGAACAAACCATGTCAGTTTGCTGAACTTTGAATTCCTCATCTGTAAAATTAGATTAGTGGTATTTATGTTGCTTACCTCATAAAGTTGCTGTGTACAAAGTGTATTACAGACTATGAAGTTAAATATAAATGTGATTTCTTATTTCACCAAGTCAACTTTGCTTCTAGAAAGCAGTTCATTAAAAAATTAAAAAAATGGTGGGGTTGTAATAGAACATTGGCTCAACAGAAATCAAAGTTAAGACATGGGATCCAAGAAAGCCATTGAAAACTTTGGCTGTATTAGTAGAATCATATTGTTCATAATTAGGGAGGCAATTGTCATTTTTATCTTCCATAATAGTCACCGTAAGATCTGGAGATTAGGTCTAGGCACAATGTTTTTAAAAAGGACCTTTGTAGGCTGAAAGTATCCACAGAGTACAACTGCGATGGCAATGGACTTTGATTTCCTGACCTATGAGGACTGGTTGAGAGGCCTGGGTGCATTTATCCCAGAAAAGAGACAAGTAAGGTTTCAAGGTAGATAAGGAAAGAAATAACTTTCTTAGATTTAGAGCTAGAAAGGACCTTAGAGGCACCTAGTCCAATTTGATTATTTCACAATTAAGGAAATTGGAGCTGAAACACTTAAATGATTTGCCTGTGGTTTTACAGCCATTAAGAGTCCAACGTCAAATTGGAACTCAGGTCTTCCTTATTACAAATTAGTGTATCATTTATTGTTCCCCACAGTGACAAATTTCGGCTTTAAATTATGGGTGGAAAATATTCCTAACAATTGGGTTATTGAAAAGTAGAATGAGCCACCATGAGAGGCATTGGTGTTTCCTTATTTGTGGTCTTCAAGAAAAGACTGGGACTTTATGTGAAGGGATTCTTCTTCAGGTATGGTTTGGAATAGATGTAGGAAAAAGTACTGTTATTTTCACTCTTATAATTCTATTATTCCCTTCCCTACAGTACTCATAAAAGATGGATATAGGAAGTTAGACACTTAAGGCTTTGATGTACACAATACAATATTCCTTTAAAATCTTATCTAAGCAATGAGTTCTCCTTAAATTACAGATGTTTTGAAGCCTTAAATTCAGTCATAAAAAAGAGTAAATAACTTTTCCTAAATACTATTGAGCTTTCCAAAATTTGAACCATTGCATTAAGTAGTTCTTATGTTCAATATTCAAAAGTGTCCACCAAAGCATTGAAAGTGTGCATTTCCACATTTAAATCATGCTAGAAATTACAAGGTCTTTAAAACCAAGGTCTTTAAGGTACATTGAGTTTTATAACCCAATGGTTGCACTTTAAAAAATATATTGATTAAAAAACATATATGTATATATGCATAGGTATACCCCTTAATTCGATTCGTTTTGGATGCCAAAATTTATAGCAACCAAGAAACAAAGGCATAGACTAATGAATGCTAAATTATGGAAGAACAGCCTGTTTCTTTGGCAATCTACATTACTGAAGCAGCAGGATATTCAGAGGCACCAATGTCAAAGGAAAGAAAACGCCATGTAAGTTCTTAGGATTGACTCTCAGGGAAGGATAAAGATCGTAGTGCATGTATAAACAAATAATGTGGAAGAGTTCAAAAAACTGCCTCCTTCCACAGGACAAAGAAAAATAAATAACTGAAAATGTAGAAAGGATATTAAAACATAACTCACTCTAAACCAACATACATTGGACATTTTTTAAATGAATGGAAAATAAAAGCGGGAAGCAAATACAGTCGATGTGTAAGGTGTGCTTTGCTTTTGCGTTTCAATGTTAAAGCATAGGTTTATAAAAGACAGTATGAAGTCCTTGCTCACTAGTCTTACATTGGAATATCTAAATCTACTTACTTTTGGAAACTGACTAATTTTCCTGACTGTTTGGATTGGGATAATATGGTGATGGTTATTCGGAGCATTTTGCTATCTGTAATGCAATTCTTACCATATATTTTCCCATATATTCCTCCACATATATATTTGCTCATATGTTCCATATTGGTAAATGAATAGATATTAACAACAAATCTTTATAGGACTCATTGATTTTTTAAAAAAATAGAATGGAGTGTTACTATGCCACAAAAATGACAAAAATGATAGGTTCAGAGAAAAATGGGATGAATTGTACAAACTGATGCAAAATGTAATGATCATAACCATAAAGGATATTTGTGTGAAGCCAACAAGAATACAAAGGAAAATTTTGTCTGAAGAAGATTTGTTACTACATTGTTAATTTTTATTGAATGGGGACCAACACTATGGTTTCATTGACAGAGGGAATTCCTAGCTCAACCCCTAAATTCCTAAAAGAATAAAAATAAAATTCTCTCTGCCATTTGAGGCTAGCAGATTCTCTGCAACTTATAGTCTTAGATAGTTGCCTGGAATCAATTAAATTTGATGTCTGCAGTCACATAGCCAGAGTGTGTCAGAGGCCAGATTTAAACTGAGGTCATCTTAGCTATGAGACTGGTTTACTACTTAGAGATTATGCTACAGCTGCCTCTTGATTTTATATACATACTTATACACATAAACATGTATATATATACATACATATGTAGAAAGTGATCGATATACCTATACAGATATCTGTACCTATCCATGTGAATATCTATATCTAAATATGTATCCACACATCATATGCATATATACACAAACATATACATATACAACCACAATAATAATGTGTCATGCACTCTGAGGTTTGGAAAGGACTATATATATATACATATATATATATATATATATATATATATATATATATATATATATATATATAGTCTCACTTCATCCTCCAAATGGCATGTAACACAAGCTCACAATATCTTATAGAAGTCCATCTAATTTTTTCTTTATTTACTGAAATGTTTGTGTTTAATGATGACTAAGTTCATAACATAAAAAGCAATTTTGTTTAAAAAAAGCAAAGATGATTTTCATCAGCTATTATCTAAACATTTTCATCCTCATTCTGAATTAGGTATACAGGACAGTAAAACTATGTATTTTTAGGTCTTCAAAATTTTTGAAGCAAACTCTATATACATACATTTTAACTCAGGGAATGAAAGTGTTTCAGAAGACAACAGATGCTAGACACTGTAGGTGAGGCAAGAATTACATAGAACAGATGACTTGACTTCATAGAATCTTCAGTCTAGAAAGAATGGGTACATCCATTAATAACTATGATACGGAGATAAATGCACCAAAAGAGATGATTTAAGAAAATGGTATATAAGCCTTGAGTAGAGGAAGATCCATATCTTATTTTGCTTTAAGCAATTATGCATATTTTGGTGGAATTTGAAACTATTCTATTTGTGGATTAGCTAAATGAACTAAAAATATTAAGCCTTAGAATTGTAGATCTTTGTAATGTTAACACTAGAAGGGATCTTAATAATCACATCGTAATTCAACTCCCTCATTTTTTGAAGATAAAATTGAAGCTCAGATCAGTTGAATGACTTGTCAAATATCCCACTGCAATTGAATTTCAAAACCAAGACAAAAATCCAGAATACTAATATAAACAGAACTTGATATGTAGCTTAAAGTATTTGAAGAGTTATATAGTAGAAGTAAGAATCCACTAATTCTCCTGGAACACAGATGTCAGGATGAGGTGGAAAGTGTAGAGAGTCAGATTTTGGTTTTATTATCAGGAACATAATAACATTGTCAAGTACAAGAACTTAAAATTAGAACTACCCTAGACTGGAATGTGCAGCTTCTCAAGACAACTATAGGTATAGTAAGTTCATTGAATTTGGAGCTAGGAAGAAAAGTCCAAATCCCATTTGCATATCATTCTGGACAGTTTCTCCAACTTTCATTGCCTCAGTTTCCACATCCATAAAATGAGCTTAAAATGAATGTTATATAGGGTCTCTTCAGCTCTAAATCTATAGTTTTTTTTTTTATACTCTTAAAATTTCAAAAAAAAAATACTAGAGGGATCACTTCTTGGAGATGATGTAGGAAGGGCAAGGTAGCCTCTATGATTGCTTCCTAAACTGAGTTTCAAAAACACAAAAATCACCTACAAGACTACTTGAGCAGAGTTGTTTTTCTATTATGCATTTAGATATATAACATATACTAATATCTGAAATGTGGTGTATGTATTTTTTGTTTTATTAATAAGGTATTTCAAGTTTAGATTTATCCAAAGCAAAATAATGAAAAACAAATCATAAGCTGACACGAGCCCACACTTCCTACCCCCTGAGTTTACACTTCTTTTCATAATCCCTCTTCCCTACACAGCTAAGTGACTAACTAAACAGATGGCATTGCACTACTCTCTATAGCCTGGAAGTTAAGGACAATTTAAGAGAGTAAGTTGATTCCAGAGGTGGGGATCACCAACAGAAAGTTTTCTTCTCTCTCCTGGAAGCTTTCAACTCTCAAGTAAGGACAGGAAGGACATTTGAATTGATGTTAACTGCCAACGTGATTCAGAAAGATTAAGCCCAGAGGGCTATTGTCCTGTAGATCATCCTGATTCTTATGTTTCAGTCGGAAATTAGTCGGTTGGTTTTGCAGACTGAAGAGCATGAAAAGGTCAGTGCTCTCCTACTTGTGCTGTATTTATAGAAGGCTGGTGACAGCCAAAGTAATGGCAATTATCTCACTAATACAATTTTGGAAAACAAAACATTCTGCTACTAAGGAAAAAAAAGTATTTCTGGTTTGAATTATACAGACTATTTGTACACAAAGCCTGAATTTTTGTATAACTTTGATGCTTCTTTTCCATTGTCTTCTTTCCATATAGCATTTAGCCCCCCTCCAAGAATAAAAAAAGTACAGTTTATATTTCTATGAAATATCATTTCTCTAAAACACATTTAGTTGTATTTTGCCTATATATTTCATTGTTTAAGCCCTAATTGGAAGTCAGAACTTGAGTCAATCAATTGTAATTCCAAAGAGGTAATTTCACTTTAATATAAGGAGAAACTTAAAATTACATTTATGTGAAATAGTATTTGCATATTATACAATACTAGACAGACAAATAGACAGATATAGATATATAGACATACAGATATAGATACAAAGATAGATATAGGTTATCTATCTATACATAATCTAGATTGTACATACTATACAAACTAGAATCTGCATAGAGCTTTAAGATTTCCAAAATGATTTACATATTTATCTCATCTGGTACTCAAAATACTCCCTCTGAGGTCAATACTGTTAATATGTCCATATTACAAATGAGGACATTGAGACTGTGGGAGGTTAAATTACTTTCCCAGTCATACAGCTAATAAGAGAATGAAACAGTACCAAGTGTGGTACTCTATCCAGGACTACTTAAACTTTTTCCACTTGAAACCCCTATCAAGACTTCTTAAACTATAGATCGTGACACACAGTTTAAGAAGCCCTGCATAGCAATCTTGAGAATGGGTTTCCTTGGGAGTAATATAATTGCTAATCAATGTCTTTTCTTCATTCCAAAGTTAATTGACTATATATGAGAGATATTGTAGAAATTCCTTTCAGAAATAAGTTTTATTAGTTAGGTTCCTTAAAAGGAGAATACCTTCTTATTCTGAGACAAGAGAAGATAATGTATTGTATGAGTATTTTAAGTCAGAGAAGAAATACTTTGAAGATTTCACATAGAATGTCCCTGGTTGTCACATTGGAGAAGAGTAGAATATTTCTATAGTGTGAGACAGGCTGCCCTCCTCCACATAAATGGACTCAAATGTCTCTAAAGTGTAGATTGCTTTAATTATACTAAAAGAAACCAGGTTATACAAAAGTTGTGCTATGGAATATTCTGTCAATTCAGCATCAAAAATAGATTTCAAGTTTTGAGCATGAGAACAAAATTAATAGGGAAGGGAGATGTGACATAAATGAGATTATCTGGCTGTTGTTATTGACCTAAAGTATTTCCTCTTAACCATGCTGTAGTGTTGTAAGATATTTTTGATACAAATGCAATATGTGCCAAGCGAATAAAGAAATTTGTCATTACTTTTCACTTTACAAGAAAAAAAAATTGACCTTCATGAACACTTCCAATTCTAAAATTCTGTAAATATAGATATATTTACCATAAGATTTTTAATTATCAGAGTATATTTTGTTTATATTTTTGTGGTAATGAATAAAGAAGTGATTGGTGTAATAGCTTGGACTTTACATTTTGAGTTAGGGAAGACTAGGGCTCAAATATCACTTCTAACACTAGCTGCATCAAACTGGACAAGTCATTATGGTTCTCTGTGCACTTGGTGATGCCTTTCCATGCATATGTTAAATCTCCTGTTTTCAATCTGTTTTGTTGGAGGGAATTCTCACATTATGAGTTATGCTGATGGGATCAAAAATCCTTCATGTAGTCATTTTGAAAAAAGACAGCTCACACAACTAGTATTTGGAAAGTGCCCTCTATATGCCTAGAACCGGAGATTCATGGACAAGAATGAAATAGGCTTTGCGCTCAAATTATGTCAATAAATATAATCTATTAATATTAATAAACACATACAAATTTCAACCTTATCTTGATAAGACAGTATTGTAATGCTGCCTAAAGCATGAAACTGGAAAAAAGAGAAAAGGGGTAGGACTGGGGATCCCCATTGAACTGAACATATCAAATATAGTCTTAGCTGTTAGTTTGAAGCAAGCTATTTGTTTTTTTTTCCTATAAAATGCTCAACCTCTCTTGGGAATTTTACTTATTGTTCTTTCAAAAGCCATTACTCTAGAATACAGTGCATTATGCACAAGGAAACCACCAATAAACAGTAATAATAATGATACTTTAAAAGGTCTCTAGTGGGTTTTGATATACTTAGTAATAGCTTATATAGCAAACGTAAACTGTATAGGAAAGAATAATAGGCAAAATGTGGATGTATATCATACTCTTTGTGGTCTCGTTTAGTATGCATAAATTGTTAGGATAATAAAAAAATAAACCTCTACTCAAGACAATGCTATTAAAATTGAATGTTGTAATTACAGAAGAGGGAGGAGACCCTGAATGTAGACTTAAGAGGCAAAATGGAAAATAAACACTGATTTCAGGAAGAATTTCATGGAAAAGAGATATTATGACTGTACACCTAATATAGCACAGTCTGCAAAATCTTGGCATGATGCCACCACTGTTTGGCTTTTTGAACATCTGGATTCAGTTGGTGACTTCAGGATATTCAGAGGGATTTTCCCACCTGCTGTCTGCATTCTGGCTGAGAATTTGGCTAATTCTAATGCTGAAAACACTGGGGAAATTCAGTTGGGCCAATAAGATGGCCCTGTGGCATATTGATTTTGTCACAATATGCTCCCCCAGATGGCATATAGTGTTTCTATACTGATCAGTCACCATCAAACCTCACTTAAGAAGCATAGGTACAGAGCACTATACTTATTTTTAAGTCAAATTAATTGTTTGACTTTAATTATGTTTTTTGAATAATTATAAAGAACAAAGTAATCACATTTTCTTGTGTGTATAATTACAATTTTTTCAAAAAAATAGGGAATATGGGGCGGAGCCAAGATGGCCTCGTGAAGGCAGTGTCTTACCAGAGCTCTCTCACAAGGTCTGTCATATTCCTATAAAAAAGTGAATTTGAGCAGATATGACAGAGTCAGAAACCGCGAGCAGTCTGCGTGGGGCAAATTTCCGAGCCGGGAGAGTCTGAAAGGCCGGAGGCACGAACCTGTAGGCTGGGAGAGTGCTCAGTGCGGAGCTGCTCCAGACCAAGGCGGAAGCGGCCGGCGGGGAAATCCACGTGGGAGACGGGCTAGGAGAAAGCTGGGCGCCCGAAACCGGCGGAGATCCCCAGGCCTCCCAACACAGGACGGCAGTATGTGGGAGCGACGAGAGGCAGCGCAACGCCACCCATGAAACACCATCTCCAGAAGTTTGCAGCCCAAACGTATTAAATGCGGCTTCTTGAACTTCTGGGAGTTCTTAATGCCCAGGTAAACAGCTCTAATCCCTCCCCTCCCCACCCAGAGAATCCCTCGGGGGGAGGGGGGAAAGAATGCTGGAACTGAGCAGAAAGTAGTGGGGCTTCAGTGGTCAAATAGCAGAAGTTCATTAGTCCCAGAGGGGCTGAGTCGGCAGGGGTCAACACCAGGAGCCCAGACATAACCTTGCTCCCCCAGGGGAAGTGCCAGACATCAGCTCAAACAACAAACAGCTGAGACGATTGCTGAAAAGCAAGTGCTGGAGAGCACCCACAGGGAGTGAGACTCCAGGGAGCCAGACCCCTCCCCCACACCTCAGGAAACTGAAGGTTATAATTCCAGACTCACAACCCCCAGAATAAAAAAGCTGGGACAAAAAGCCCTGAGGCCCACAGATAGAAATTCGTTGTAAAGCCAGCAAAAGGCAAACCAACATGAAGAAGAACACAAAAAAAACCGAGGACAATAGATTCTTTTTATGGAGACAGGCAGGATCAAAATATCAACATAGAAGAGGATAGCAATGATACATCAGATACCTCAAAAGCTAATATGAACTGGTCTCCAGCCCAAAAAGCACTGCTGGAAGAGCTAAAGGAGGATTTTAAAAACCAAATTAGGGAGATAAAAGAAAATATGGAAAAAATGGAAAAAATATTCTCTGATGAAATCAAGTCCCTAAAGAATAAGATTGGTGAAAAGGATACAGAGATTCAGAATCTAGAGAGAGAAAAGGACACCCTGAGAGGCAAAATCAACCAATTGGAAAAGGAGACTAAAAAGCAAAATGTAAACACTAACTCATTAAAAATTAGACTTGAGCAAGTGGAAGCTAATGAATCTATGAGGCACCAAGAAGTAATAAAACAAAACGTAAAGAATGAAAAAATAGAAAAAAAAATGTGAAATATCTGATTGGCAAAACAACTGACCTGGAAAATAGATCCAGGAGAGACAATTTGAGAGTTATTGGTCTGCCGGAAATCCACGATGAAAAAAAGAGCCTTGACAGTATCTTCGAAGAAATTATCAAAGACAACTGCCCAGAGGTCCTAGGACCAGAGGGCAAAATAGTCTTTGAAAGAATTCACCAATCACCCCCTGAAAGAGATCCCAAACTGAAAACACCAAGAAATATTATAGCCAAATTTCAGAGCTATAAACTCAAGGAGAAAATACTGCAAGCAGCGAAAAGGAAGCAATTTAAATATCGTGGAACTACAGTCAGGATCACGCAGGATCTCTCAGCTTACACATTAAAAGACAGGAGAAATTGGAATATGATATTCTGAAGGGCAAAGGAGCTGGGACTACAACCAAGGATCAACTACCTAGCAAAACTAAGCATAATTTTCCAGGCAAGGTGATGGACATTCAATGAAATAAGGGAATTCCAGACCTTCCTGATGTAAAGGCCAGAACTCAATGGAAAATTTGATCTCCAAATACAAAACTCAAGAGAGACATAAAAAGGTAACCAGGGGGAAAAACCCCACAAACCTTATTAACCAATAAGCGCAGGTTGTATACATCTTTATGTGGGATTATATCATCTTATGTATGTTTTTTATGTGTATATATATATATATATATATATATATATACATACACACATATATAAGTCATTCTTGTGAATGGTACAACTATTATGACAAATGAAAGGGATATACATAGGTTGTGAATGCCTGTATAAATTAACTGATGTAAAGATATAAAATATAAGTAAGAGATATAAAGGGAGGGCTATGAGGGAAGCGGTAAGGAGGTAATAGAAAAGGGTAAATTACACCAAATGGAGTGGCAAAAAAACATATTATAGTAGAGGGAAAGAAGGGAGGGAGAAGAGCAGTATTTGAGCTTTACTGTCATCTGATCTAGTTCAAGAAGGGAAAAACATACTCTGATAAGATTAGAAATCTAACTTGTCCTATGGGAAGTGGGAGGGTAAGGGGGGAAAATGGGAGGGGGGTGGTCAGAAGGGAGAGGAGAAGTAGCAAGTGGGTAACGGTAAGATAAGGGAGGGGAATAAAGAAGGAGGGTTAACTGAGGAAAGCGGCAGTCAAAAGCAAAACTTTGTTGAGGAGGAGAAGGGGAAAGGGAGAAATAAAAGCATAAACAGGGGGAATTAGGATGGAGAAAAAGACACAGATAGAAATCATAACCCTGAACGTGCAGGGGATGAACATTCTCACAAAACAGAAGCAGATAGCAGAATGGATTAAAAACCATAATCCTACAATATGCTGTTTACAAGAAACGCATCTGAAACAGGGGGATACACATAGGGTTAAGGTAAAAGGCTGGAGTAAAATATATTGTGCCTCAGCTAAAGTAAAAAAAGCAGGTGTAGCAATCCTAATCTCAGACAAAGCAAAAGTAAAGATAGATCTAATTAAAAGAGATAAGGAAGGACATTATATCCTGCTAAAAGGTGCCATAAACAACGAAGCAATATCATTGCTTAACATATATGCACCAAGTGGTAAGGCATAGAAATTCTTAGAGGAGAGGTTAAGGGAGTTACAGGAAGAAATAGACAGCAAAACTATAATATTGGGAGACCTCAACCTCCCCCTTTCTGAACTTGATAAATCTAACCTCAAAATAAATAAGAAAAAAGTTTAGGAGGTAAACAGAATTTTAGAAAAGGCACATATGATAGACCTCTGGAGAAAACTGAACGGGGATAAAAAGGAATATACTTTCTTCTCAAAAGTACATGGCACATACTCAAAAATTGACCATGTACTAGGGCATAAAAACCTCACAATCCAGTGCAGAAAAGCAGAAGTAGTCAATGCATCCTTTTCAGATCATGATGCAATAAGAATCATTTTTAATAAAGTACCATGGAAAAATAAGCTAAAACTAATTGGAAACTAAATAATTTAATTCTAAAGAATGAGTGGGGAAATTGGAACATTGTTGTATTGCTGGTGGAGTTGTGAGCTGATCCAGCCATTTTGGAGGGCAGTGTGGAACTATGCCCAAAGGGCTATAGAAATGTCATACCCTTTGACCCAGCCACAGATATGTGGATTCCTTTGTCATCCAGACAAAGAACTGCGAAGTTTGAATACAGACTGAGGCACACTACATGCTCGCCTTTTCTGCTTCTCTTTTGTTTTTGTTTTTGGGGTTTTTTTTTTTTTTTGGTTCTGTTTCTTCTTTCTCATGATCCATTCCATTGGTCAAAATTCTTCTCCACGACTTGACTAGTGCATAAATTAATTCAATGCAAAGTCATTCATGACAGTTATATGAGACTCCATGCCGTCTTGAGGAGGGAGGGGGGAGGGAGGGGAGAAAATCTGGAATTCAAAACTATGTAGAACCGTGTGTGGTAAACCAAAAATAAATAAAGAAATTTATAAAAAAAAAGAAAAAGAATGAGTGGGCCAAAGAACAAATCAGAGAAACAATTAAAATTTCATTCAAGAGAATGACAATAATGAAACCACATACCAAAACTTATGGGATGCAGCAAAAGCAATTCTTAGGGGAAGTTTTATATCTCTAAATGCCTACATGAATAAAATAGGGAAAGAGGAGATCAATGATCTGGGCATAGAGCTGAAAAAGCTAGAAAAAGAGCAAATTGAAAACCCCCAATTAAATAACAAATTAGAAATACTGAAAATCAAAGGAGAGATTAATAAAATTGAAACCAAGAAAACTATTGAATTAATAAATAAAACAAAGAGCTGGTTTTATGAAAAAACCAATAAAATTGATAAACCTTTGGCCAATTTGATTAAAAAAAAGAAAGAAGAAAATCAAATTACCAGTATCAAAAATGAAAAGGGTGAGGTCACCTCTAATGAAGAGGAAATCAAAACAATAATTAGGAATTATTTTGCCCAACTGTATGCCCATAAATTTGACAACCTTAGAGATATGGATGAATATCTACAAAAACATAAACTGCCCAGGCTAACAGAGAAGGAAGTGAAATTTCTTAATAACCCCATATCAGAAAAAGAAATTGAGCATGCCATCAATGAACTCCCTAGGAAAAAATACTCCAGGGCCAGATGGTTTTACATGTGAATTCTATCAAACATTTAAAGAACAACTAATTCCAATACTTTGTAAACTATTTGGGAAAATAGGTGAAGAAGGAGTCCTACCAAATTCTTTTTATGACACAAATATGGTACTAATACCCAAACCAGGTAGAGTTAAAACAGAGAAAGAAAATTATAGACCAATTTCTCTAATGAATATTGATGCAAAAATTCTTTTTTTTGTTTTTTTTAATTTTAATTTATTTATTTAACATATTTGGTTTTCAGCATTGATTTTCACAACAGTTTGAATTACAAATTTTCTCCCCATTTCTACCCTCCCCCCCACTCCAAGATGGCTTATATTCTGGTTGCCTTGTTCCCCAGTCAGCCCTCCCCTCTATCACCCCACCTCCCCTCTCATCCCCTTTTCCCTTCCTTTCTTGTAGGGCAAGATAAATTTCTACGCCCCATTGCCTATGTATCTTATTTTTTAGTTGCATGCAAAAACTTTTTTTGTTTTTGAACATCTGATTTTAAAACTTTGAGTTCCAAATTCTCTCCCATCTTCCCTTCCCACCCACCCTCCCTAAGAAGTCGAGCAATTCAACCTAGGCCACACATGTATCTTTATGTATAACCCTTCCACAATACACATGTTGTGCAAGGCTAACTACATTTTGCTCCTTCCCAACCCATCCTGCTTTATTGAATTTTCTCCCTTAACTCTGTCCCCTTTCCAAAGTGTTTGTTTTGATTACCTCCACCCCCATTTGCCCTCCACTCCATGATCCCCCTGCCTTTTATTTTTTTTATCTTCCTCCCTCTTCTTTCCTGTGGGGTAAGATACCCAATGGAGTATGTATGGTATTCCCCCTCAGGCCAAATCTGATGAGAGCAAGGTTCACTCATTCCCCCCTCACCTGCCCTCTCCCCTCCTCCCACAGAACTGCTTCCTCTTGCCACCTTTATGCAAGATAATCCACCCCATTGTATCTCTCCCTATCTCCCTCTCTCACTATGTTGCTCTCTCATCCCTTAATTTCATTTTATTTCTTTTAGATATCTTCCCATCATCTTCAACTCACCCTGTGTCTGCTCTCTCTCTTTTACATATATATATATATACATACATATATACATATACATATAAACACACACATATATATAAAACACACACGTATATACACATACATACACATACATACATATACACATAGATATATACATACAAACACATTCACTTATATATATACATAAACATATATATATATATATATGCATATTCCCTTCAACTGCCCTAATACTGAGGTCTCATGAATCATACACATCATCTTTCCATGTAGGAATGTAAACAAAACAATTCAACTTTAGTAAGTCCCTTGCAATTTCCGTTTCTCGATTACCTTTTCATGCTTCTCTTGATTCTTGTGTTTGAAAGTCATATTTTCTATTCAGTTCTGGTCTTTTCACTGAGAAAGCTTGAAAGTCCTCTATTTTATTGAAAATCCATATTTTGCCTTGGAACATGATACTCAGTTTTGCTGGGTAGGTGATTCTAGGTTTTAATCCTAGCTCCATTGCCCTGTGGAATATCGCATTCCAAGCCCTTCGATCTCTTAATGTAGAAGCTGCCAGATCTTGGGTTATTCTGATTGGGTTTCCACAATACTCAAATTGTTTCTTTCTGGCTGCTTGCATTATTTTCTACTTGATCTGGGATCTCTGGAATTTGGTGACAATATTCCTGGGAGATTTCTTTTGGGGATCTATTTGAGGAGGTGATGGATGGATTCTTTCAATTTCTATTTTGCCCTGTGGCTATAGAATATCAGGGCAGTTCTCCTTGATAATTTCTTGAAAGATGGTATCTAGGCTCTTTTTTTGATCATGGCTTTCAGGTAGTCCAATAATTTTTAAATTATCTCTCCTAGATTTATTTTCCAGGTCAGTGATTTTTCCAAGGAGATATTTTACATTGTCTTCCATTTTTTCATTCCTTTGGTTCTGTTTTATAATATCCTGGTTTCTCATAAAGTCACTAGCTTCCACTTGCTCCAATCTAATTTTTAAAGTAGTATTTTCTTCAGTGGTCTTTTGGACCTCCTTTTCCATTTGGCTAATTCTGCCTTTCAAAGCATTCTTCTCATTGGCTTTTTGGAGCTCTTTTGCCATTTGAGTTAGTCTGTTTTTTAAGGTGTTGTTTTCTTCAGTGTATTTTTCAGTATTTTTTGGGTCTCCTTTAGCAAGTCATTGACTTGTTTTTCATGGTTTTCTTGCATCCTTCTCATTTCTCTTCCCAATTTTTCCTCTACTTCTCTAACTTGCTTTTCCAAATCCTTTTTGAGTTCTTCTATGGCCTGGGGCCAGTTCATGTTTTTCTTGGAGGCTTTGGTTGTAGGCTCTATGACTTTGTTGTCTTCTTTAGGCTGTATGTTTTGGTCTTCTTTGTCACCAAAGAAAGAATCCAAAGTCTGAGACTGAATCTTGGTGCGTTTTCGCTGCCTGGCCATATTCCCAACCAACTTACTTGACCCTTGAGTTTTTCAGTGGGGTATGCCTGTTTGTAGACTAACGAGTTCTATGTTCTACGTTTGGGGGGGAGGTGCCAGCTCTGTCAGAGCTGCACTCCTCCTTCCCCAAGGACCCCCAGTCCAGACTGGGCTTAGATCTTCAGCAGGCTGTTGCCCTCCTGCTCTGATCCGCCACTTAATTCCTCCCACCAGGTGGGCCTGGAGCCGGAAGTAACAACAGCTGTAGCTGCCCCACCTCCGCTGCCCCTGGGGCTGGAAGCCGAACTGCGAACTCCTTCCACTCCTTCAGCTTTTCCCAGTAGCCTTCTCCGCAGTCTTTGGTGTTTGTGGGTCGAGGTGTCTGGTAACTGCCACAGCTCACATATTCAGGGTGCTAGGGTCCCTTCCGCCCGGCTTCTGGTCTGGATGGTCCACGCTCAGGCTGGGCTCTGCTCCACTAAGTTCCCAGCTCCCAACTCCCAGCTCCCAGCTCTGTGTGGAATAGACCTCACCCAGAGACCATCCAGGCTGTCCTAGGCTGGAGCCCTGCTTCCCTCTGCTGTTCTGTGGGTTCTGCCATTCTAGAATTGGTTCAGAACCATTTTTTATAGGTTTTTGGAGGGACTCGGGTACTGAGCTCACTCTAGTCCCTGCTTACCAGCAAAAATTCTAAATAAAATATTAGCAAAAAGATTGCAGCAACTCGTTACGAGAATAATACACTATGACCAGGTAGAATTTATTCCAGGAATGCAAGGCTGGTTCAATATTAGGAAAACCATTAGCATAATTGACCATATCAACAACAAAACTAGCAGAAACCATATGATCATCTCAATAGACGCAGAAAAAGCCTTTGACAAAGTACAACACCCATTCCTATTAAAAACACTAGAAAGCATAGGAATAAGTGGAACCTTCCTCAAAATTATAAATAGCATCTACCTAAAACCATCGACAAGCATTATTTGTAATGGGGATAAACTAGATGCATTCCCAGGAAGATCAGGGGTGAAACAGGGATGTCCATTATCACCCCTATTATTCAATTTGGTACTAGAAACATTAGCTGTAGCAATAAGAGAAGAAAAAAAAATTGAAGGAATTATAATAGGAAGAGAAGAAACTAAATTATCACTTTTTGCAGATGATATGATGATTTTTCTAGAGAATCCTAGAGAATCAAGTAAAAAACTACTTGAAATAATAAACAACTTTAGCAAAGTTGCAGGATATAAAATAAACCCACATAAATCCTCAGCATTCCTATACATTACTGACAAAGCCCAATAGCAAGAGATAGAAAGAGAAATTCCATTCAAAGTTACTGAAGGCACTATAAAATATTTGGGAGTCTATTTGCCAAGAGAAACCCAGGGCCTATATGAACAAAACTATGAAACAATTTTCACGTGAATAAAATCAGATCTAAATAAATGGAAAAATATCAGTTGCTCATGGTTAGACCGAGCTAATATAATAAAAATGACAATTTTACCTAAATTAATCTATCTATTCAGTGCCATACCAATCGAACTACCAAAAATTTTTTTTACTGAGCTGGACAAAATAATAACAAAATTCATTTGGAAAAACAAGAGGTCTAGAGTATCTAGGATATTAATGAAAAGACATGCTAGAGAAGGTGGCTTAGCCACACCAGATATTAAACTGTACTACACAGCAGCAGTCATCAAAACTGCCTGGTACTGGTTAAGAAACAGGGATGTGGATCAGTGGAATAGGATAGGTACACAAGTAGGTGAAATCAACAAGTTTAGCAATCTACTCTTTGATAAACCCAAAGAGGCCAGCTTCTGGGCTAATAATTCAATATTTCACAAAAACTGTTGGGAAAATTGGAAAATGGTAGGGCAAAAACTGCGCATAGACCAATATCTTACACCATATACCAAAATAAAGTCAAAATGGGTTCATGATTTAGGAGTAAAAACTGATACTATAAGGAATTTGGGAAAGCAAGGAATAGTTTACTTATCAGATTTGTGGAAAAATAAAGAATTCGTGACCCAACAAGAGATAGTGAGCATTACAAAATGCAAAATGGATAATTTTGATTATGTGAAATTGAAATGTTTTTGTACAAAAAAAGCCAATGCAACAAGAATTAGGAGGGAAGCAGAAAATTGGGAGAAAATCTTTGCAACTAGTATCTCTGATAAAGGCCTCATCTCTAAAATATACAGGGAGCTAAGCCAAATATATAGGAATACAAGCCATTCCCCAATTGAGAAATGGTCAAAGGATATGAACAGGCAGTTTTCAGAGGAAGAAATTAAAGCTATCTATAGGCATATGAAAAAATGCTCTGGATCACTACTGATTAGAGAAATGCAAATCAAAACAACTCTTAGATACCACATCTCTCCTGTCAGATTGGCTAAAATAACAAAACAGGAAAATGATAAATGCTGGAAAGGATGTGGGGAAATTGGAACATTGTTGCATTGCTGGTGGAGTTGTGAGCTGATCCAGCCATTTTGGAGAGCAGTTTGGAACTATGCCCAAAGGGCTATGGAAATGTTCATACCCTTTGACCCAGCAATACCACTTCTAGGGTTTTATCCCAAAGAAATCGCAAAATCAGGAAAAGGACCCATATGTACAAAAATATTTATAGCAGCTCTTTTTTTGGTAGCCAAGAATTGGAAATCAAAGGGATGCCCATCAATTGGGGAATGGCTGAACAAGCTGTGGTATATGAAGGTGATGGAATACTATTGTGCCATAAGAAATGGGGACGATGCAGACTTCATAACAACCTGGAAAAACCTACACGACATAATGCTGAGTGAGCGGAGCAGAGCCAGGAGAACGTTGTGAACAGCCACAGATATATGGAATCCGCGAGGACCAACCCTGACAAACTGGGCTCTTCTCAGCAACCTAAGGGGCAAGGACAACTCCAGGGGTCTCACGATGGATAATGTTATCTTCATCCAGACAAAGAACTGTGAAGTTTGAATACAGATCGAGGCGCACTACATGCTCACCTTTTTTTTGCTTCTCTTTTGTTTTTGGTTTTGGGTTGTTTTTTTTTTTTGGTTCTGTTTCTTCTTTCTCATGATTCATTCCATTGGTCAAAATTCTTCTCCACAACTTGACTAGTGCATAAATTAATTCAATGCGAAGTTATATATGACAGTTATATGAGATTCCATGCCATCTTGGGGAGGGAGAGGGGAGGGAGTGGAGAAAATCTGGAACTCAAAACTATGTAGAACCATGTGTGGTAAACTAAAAATAAATAAATAAATATTTAAAAAAATAGGGAATAGATTTAAAGTTGGACAAAAAGATAGAATCCATCCCTCCATAATTTTATTTTGTCACAAAAGTCAAGAGGTGATTTTTATGATGGGAAAGTGAAGATGATAGATGGACTTGACTTTGTGAAAGAACCAAGATCTAATAGAACAATAGCAAAGGGAAGACAAGAAACCATTATGTTCATAAATGTGGTACACTCTGAGAACATTGCTGGTGAAATAATAATGAAAAGAGGATATCACTAGAGGGAAACATAGGCTGATTCCTCTGAAGGCCTCCAAAGAGATGTGCCTAATTAACTGGGCAGTTGGGAGCTAATAGTGAGGTGTGAAGGTAGACTTGTAGATGGTATTGTAATATGTTTGGGGGGAGTGGAGCCAAGATGGCACTGTGAAAAGAAGGAACTACTGGGGGAGGGGTGGAGCAAGATGGTGCTGTGAAAGGAGGGAACTACCTTAGCTCTTTCCCAAATTCTGTCAGACGCATCTTAAAAAGTGAATCTGAGCATATTTGAGAGTTTGAAGCCACTAGTAGAATGAAAGAGACAGAAGTGCCAGGCATGCAGAATGGCACCAGACCACACCAACTGGGAACAGCAGAGAAACCCAGCCAGTGCTCTCTGGGAAAGCACTGAGTGAGCAAAATGTGAGAACAGGAGCAGGCACATGGTGGAAGTCATGGCTACAGAGGCAATTGAGCCCCAGGCCTCTCAGACCAGGACAAGAGTCTGTTGGAGCTATGGGAGACACCAGCCCAGAGCCTGTGGCTGCAGGAGCACATACCCCAGAGGTCTCCAGCACACAGCCTAAAGGTTTGAAACTCACCTTCTTGAACTTATTGGAGCCATGATGGCCAGGTAAGTCAGCTCTCTGTCCCTCCTTAACCCAGATAATACTACCTCAGGAGAAACAGAGGAGCCAGAGGTGGGGCTTCAGTAGCCTTTTAGTGAGAGAAGTTGGGGAGAGGGCCCTTCCTGTGGTCGCAGAAGGAGACTAGTGCAGGAAGAGAGGTGCCCTAGCAGGCCTCACCTCAGCAGAACAGCTAGAGGTACTGATCCCCAATGGGGTGGAACTAGCAAACATCAACACCAGGATCCCAGACATGCCTTTACACAGCCAGGGAAAGTGGCAGACACCAGTACAGAAAACATCTGAGACCACCCATGCTGTAGAACAGTCCCAGGAAAGAGGAGACTTCCAGCAGCCAGACCACCCCTCCCCCACACCTCACAAAACCAGAGGCCATGGCACCCAAAGCCAGTGAGCAGACCCACAGATCCCAACACAAGAAGCTTGACACACAGCCCCCTGAGCACCAGAAGCAGAGATCAACTTTAGAAGCCAGGAGGAAAAAAAACACACCACAATAAGCATACTAAAACACCAAAGACCATTGACTCCTATTATGGAGACAGAGAAGATCAAAATACCAATTCAGAAGATGACAGTATGGTCACTATAACTACATCTGAAACCTCGAAACAGAATGTTTAACTGGTCTCCAGCCCAAAAAGCATTCCTGGAAGAACTCAAGGAGGACTTTAAAAGCCAAATTAGAGAAGCAGAAAGAATGGAAAAAAATGTAAAAACAAATCACTGATGAAAACAAATCTTTGAAAAATAAAGTTGGTGAGATGGTTAAAGAGATTCAGAATATAAACGAAGAAAATATCTCATTGAAAAGTAAAATCAAAATGTAAAAGGAGATAGAGAAGGTAAAGGAAGAAAACAGTTCATTAAAAACTAGAATTGGGCAAGTAGAAGCTAATGACTCTATGAGACATCAAGAATCAATCAAATAAAATCTAAAGAATGAAAAAAAAGAGAAGAAAATGTGAAATATCTGATTGGAAAAACAACTAACCTGGAAAATAGATCCAGGAGAGACAATTTAAATAATTGGTTTACTGGAAAGCCATGATGAAAAAAAGAGCCTGGACAGTATCTTCCAAGAAATCATCAAGGATACCTTTCCTGAGGTCCTAGAACCAGAGTATAAAAAAGTCATTGAAAGAATCCACTGATAAACCCTAAAAAAGATCCAGAATTGGAAGCTCCAAGATGTACTATAGCCAAATTATCAGGTCAAGAAGAAAATACTGCAAGAAGCCAGAAAGAAACAATTCAAATATTGTGGAACTACAGTCAGGATCATGCAGAATCTTTCAGCTTCTACATTAAATGGCAGAAGAAATTGGAATATGATATTCCAAAAGGTAAAGGAGCTAGGATTACAACCAAGGATCCATGATCCAGCCAAATGGAGCATAATTTTTAAGACAAGGGAGATTGACGTTCAATGAAATAAGGGAACTCCAGATCCTCCTGATTAAAAGGCAATAGGTCAATGGGAAATTTTATCTTGAAATATGAAACTTAAGAGACACATAAAACAGGAAAGGGGGGAAAATCCTGTTGATAAATAAGGGAAATTATTTACATCCTTATACAGGATTATATTGTTCCATACATGTTATACACACACACACACACACACACACACACACACACACACACACACACATATATATATATATATATATATATATATATATATATACACACATATATATATATGTCAACCTTGAGAATAGTACATTTATTATGACAATAGAAAGGGATATATGCAGAATGTGGGTGTCAGTATAAAATAACTGATATAATGTTAAAAATGATTAAGGGATATAAAGGGAGAAAAGGAGAAAAGGAAAGAAGATAGTAGAAAAGTATAAATTATGTCACATGAAGAGACACAAAAACATATCACAGTAGAGGGAAAAAGGTGGGGAGTAGAGTGGTATTTGAACATTACTCTCATCTTATTTTGTTCAAGAAGGGAATAACATATTCTGATAAGTATAGAAATCAAACTTGTCCTACAGTCAGAAGGAGGGGAAAGGGGAAAGAAAAGGGAGGTGGTGGTCAGAAGGGAGGGAAGAAATAGCAAGGGGGAAAAGGTAAGATAAGGTAGGGAATCAAGAGGGAGGGTAAACTGAGGAAGGCAGTGGTCAAAAACAAAACTCTTTTGAGGAGTGGAAAGGTGAAGGGAGAAATTAAAGCATAAATGGGGGCGGGGATAGGTGTAGAAAAAGAAAAAGATAATAATCATAACTGTGAATGTGAATAGTATTAACTCTTCCATAAAATGGAAGCAGATAGCAGCATCAATTTAAAACCATAGGCCTACAGCATGTTGTTTAGAAGAAACACATTTGAAACAGGGGGATACACACAGGGTAAAGGTAAAATGTTGTAATAGAATATATTCTGCTTCAGATAAAGTAAAAAAAAAAAAGCAGGGGTAGCAATCCTAATCTCAGACAAAGCAGAAGCAAAGATAGATCTAATTAAAAGAGATAAGGAAAGACACTATATCCTGCTAAAAAGCACCATAGACAATGAAGCAATATCATTATTTAACATATATGCACCAAGCGGTTTAGTATGCAAATCCTTAGAGGAGAAGTTAAGGTAGTTGCAGGAAGAAATAGATAGCAAAGCTATACTAGTGGGGGACCTCAACTTCCCCCTCTCTGAACTTGATAAATCTAACCTCAAAATAAACAAGAAATTAGTTAAGGAGGTGAATAGAATTTTAGAAAAGGCAGATTTGATAGACTGCTAGAGAAAACTGAATGAGGACAAAAGGAATATACATTTTTTTTCTTAGCAGCACATGGCACATACTCAAAAACTGACCATGTACTAGGGCATAAAACCTCACAATCCAGTGCAGAAAGCAGAAGTAGTCAAAGCATCCTTTTCAGATCATGATGCAATGGAAATTATTTGTAATAAAGGACCATGGAAAAATAAACTAAAAAGTAATTGGAAACTAAATAATTTAATTCTAAAGAATGACTGGGCCAAAGAACAAACCGGAGAAGTAATTAATAACTTCATTCAAGAGAATGATAATAATAAGACAACATACCAAACCTTATGGGATGCAACAAAAGCAGTTTTTAGGGGAAGTATTGTATGTCTATGTGCTTGCATGAATAAAATAGATAAAAAGTAGATCAATGAATTGGGCGAGCAGCTGAAAAAGCTAGAAAAAGAACAGATTGAAAATCCCCAATTAAAGACCAAATTAGAAATACTGAAAGTCAAAGGAGAGATTAATAAAATTGAAATCAAGAAAACTATTAAATTAATGAATAAAACTAAGAGCTGAATTTACAAAAAAAACAATAAAATTGATAAACCTTTGGTCAATTTGATTTAAAATAAAGTAGAAAACCAAATTACCAGTACCAAAAAACAAAAGGATGAAATCACCTCTAATGAAAAGGACAGTAAAACAATAATTAGGAATTATTTTGCCAGTTGTATGCCCATGAATTTGACAACCTTAGGAAATGGATGAGTATTTACAAAAATATAAATTGCCAAGGTTAACAGAAGAGGAAGTAAAATACCTAAGTAACCCCATCTCAGAAAAAGAAATTGAGCAAGCCATCAATGAACTCCCCAGGAGAAAATCTCCAGGGCCAGATGGTTTTACATGTGAATTCTACCAAACATTTAAAGAGCAATTATTCCCTATACGTTATAGATTATTTGGGAAAATAGGTGAAGGAGTCCTACCAAATTCTTTTTATGACACAAATACAGTGCTAATACCAAAACCAGGAAGAGTCAAAACAGAGAAAGAAAATTATAGACCAATTTCCCTAATGAATATGGATGCAAAAATTTTAAATAAAATATTAGCAAACAGATTGCAGTAACATCACCAGAATTAGACACTAAGACCTGGTAGGATTTATTCCAGGAACGCAAGGCTAGTTCAATATTAGGAAAATTATCAGCATAACTGATTATATCAACAACAAAACTGGCAGAAACCATATGATCATCTCAATAGCTGCATAAAAAGTCTTTGACAAAATACAACATCCATTCCTATTAAAAATATTAGAAAGCATAGGAATAAAGGGAGCCTTCCTTTAAATTATAAATAGCATTTACCTAAAACCATCAGCAAGCATTATATGTAATGGAGACAAGCTACATGAATTCCCAGTAATATCAGGGGTGAGACAAGTATGTCCATTATTACCCCTACTATTCAATTTGGTACTAGAAATGTTAGCTGTAGCAATAAGAGAAGAAAAAGAAATTAAAGAATTAGAATAGGCAAAGAAGAAACTGAATTATCACTTTTGTGGACAATATGATGATGTATAATGTAGATATAGAATCCTAGAGAATCAAGTAAAAAACTACTTGAAATAATAAACAACTTTCTCAAAGTTTCAAGATTGTGTTGGCAAACAAAATGGGGTCTTGGCACTTAGTTTAACCAAGTACCCTTGAAGAGTTTGGCCTTTGTTTTCTTGATTAGATTGGGTGACCTTGGTGACCTCCTTGCCTCAGGGGAGGGCCTAGTTTACATATGAGTTTGAGTGACATGTTTGGGACTTCAGACCACATGTGTATAAGTGACCTCTTTGTGACGATTTTAGGTCATGTAGGTGAGTCGCATGTGTGACTCACCCTTGACCCTCAAAAAGATGTAAAACCAGGGGTTGGCTTTCTTTTCTTTTGGAGCTCTTACCCACAGCCATAGTGGCACATGTGACTCTGGGCCAGCCCTTGTTATGAGCTCCCGGGCTGAACCTAGATGTTGATAACTATACATTGTATTTGGTCTGTCTGTCGATATTTGTAATTTGTTTGTATTTGCTCTGAAGTTCAGGGTGCTGGCTTTTTCCCCTGAACTAAGTGAGTGGTATTTGTATGCTGAATAAAAGCTTGTCAACCCCTTAACTTTGCTTTCCTTACTAAGGCAGATCAAAAGAACCTGGGCTTTGGCAGCATTCTTGTTGTTGGGCTTGTGTTGGTCTTTCACCCCCACAGCAGCTACTAGCCGGGTTGTTGAAACAAGGATATAAAATAAACCCACAAAAATCATAGGCATTCTTATACATTACTAACAAAGCCTGACAGCAAGAGATAGAAAGTGAAATTCCATTTAAAGTTACTCTTGACACTATAAAATATTTGCTAAGAGTAACCCAGGGCCTATATGAACATAACTATGAAATGCTTTTTCAAACAAATAAAGTCAGATTTAAATAAATGAAAAAACATCATTTGCTCATGGTTAGGCCAAGCAAATATAATAAAAATGACAATTTTACCTAAATTAATTTACTTTTTCATTTCCATGACAATCAAACTACCATAATTATTTTACAGAGCTGGATAAAATAATAAGAAAATTCATCTGGTGGAACAAGAGGTTCAGAATATCAAGTGAATTAATGAAAAGAAATGCTAGGGAAGGTGGTCTAGTCATACCAGATATTAAACTGTGCTATAAAGCAGCAGTCATCAAATCTACTTGGTACTGGCTAAGAAACAGTGCAGTGAATCAGTGGAATAGGTTAGGTACACCTGATGCGGTAGTCAATGACTATAGCCATCTACTCTTTGATAAACCTGAAGAATCCAGCTTCTGGGCTAAGAATTCACTATTTCCCAAAATCTACTAGGAAAATTGGGAAAATGGTAGGGCAGAAACTGGGCATAGATGAATATTTTACACCGTATACCAAAATAAAGTCAAAATGTTTTTAATGATTTAGGAATAAAAGCTGATACTCTAAGCAACTTGGGAGAACAAGGAATAGTTTACCTATCAGATTTATGGGAAAGGAAAGAATTCATGACCCAACAGGAGATAGAGAGTATTACAAAATACAAAATGGGTAATTTTGGTTATGTTAAATTGAAGACATTTTGTACAAAAAAGCCAATGCAAAAAAATTAGGAGGGAAGCAGAAAATTGGGAGAAAGTCCTTACAACAAGTCTCTGATAAAGGCCTCATCTCTAAAACATATAGGGAACTGTGCCAAATTTATAGGAATACAAGTCATTCCCCATGTAGAAATGGTAAAAGGATATGAACAGGCAGTTTTCAGAGGAAGAAATTAAAGATATCTGTAGGCATGTGAAAAAATGCTCTAAATCACCATTAATTAAAAAATGTAAATCAAAACAACTCTTAGGTAGCACATCTCTACCATCAGATTGGCTAACATGACAAAACAGGAAAATGATAAGTGCTGGAGAAGATGTGGGAAAATTGGAACACTGTTACATTGCTGGTAGAGTAGTGAACTGATCCAGCTATTCTGGAAAGCAATTTGGAACTATGCCCAAAGGGCTATAAAAATGTTCATACCCTTTGACCCAGCAATACCACTTCTAGGGTTGTATCCCAAAGAGATCACACAAGTGGGAAAGGGACTCATATCTGTAAAAAATTATTTATAGCAGCTCTTTTTGTGGTAGCAAAGAATTGGAAATCAAGGGGATACCCATTAATTGGGGAATGGCTAAACAAGTTGTGGTATATGAATGTAATGAAATACTATTGTGTTATAAGAAATGGGGAACATATGGACTTCATAATAACCTGGAAAGACCTACATGATATGATACTGAGTGAACGGAGCAGAACCAGGAGAACATTGTACACAACCACAGATATATTGATTCTGTGATGACTAAGTTCAATGGACTTGGCTCTTCTTAGCAATACAAGGTTCAAATACAACTCCAAATGACTCATGATGGAAAGAGCTATCTACACCCAGAGAAAGAATTATGAAGTCTGAATGCAAATTAAAGCAAACTATTTGCTCTCTTTGTTTTTTTTTCTCTTTTTTTTTTGGTTTGCTTTCTTCTTTCTCATGATTCATTCCATTGGTCATAATTCTTCTTTACAACTTGAGTATTTGGTCGATTAAGCTAGGCTAGGTTTGGATTTGGATTCACGCTGGCAATAAGGCACACTCCCAATAAAACAATTTTTTTTTATT
Source organism: Trichosurus vulpecula (assembly GCF_011100635.1). Taxonomy (NCBI): domain Eukaryota; kingdom Metazoa; phylum Chordata; class Mammalia; order Diprotodontia; family Phalangeridae; genus Trichosurus; species Trichosurus vulpecula. Next base: position 232,004,797 of record NC_050577.1, on the reverse strand, counting down.
GAAAGACAGGGAAAATACTCTATTAATCCCACAACCACATTATTTAACAATTCCTACTACACAGTTAACACAGTGACAAAGACAGAGACACAGACACACAGAGGCAACACCTGTTCAGAGGAACACCGCCGCACAAGGTTTCTCCAAGCTGTGTAATCCCTCTTTTTCCTTCAAACACAGCAACAACAAGAAAGGACACACACACAACATACAACATACACTTCATGTTCAGTACCTGCTCCCAAGGCTTTTCTTAAGGTGGAGAACCCCTTTTTATAGCTACCTTGGTTTGTCTTTGTGAGCATAGTCCCAGGCAAAGCATCCTTTCCATGGGTGAGGTTCCAATGTGCCTGTCCCATGTGATGACTTTTATAGGGCCCTGAATAAAGAAAGTTTTTCCCACCAGAGAGAGGAGCCACCCTCTACCCCTCCTCATTCCTAAGAACTGGCCAAGTTAATGTTTCTCCAGTGGGAGAGGAGTTATTTCCTATCCTTTGTCTTAAGAGTTTCCTCTTCTTTCTTCAGCCTTGTCAGTCTCCAAGCGGGAGAGTCCAAAGGTTTGGAAAAGGGTTCAGGGAGCTTGACACATATGTGCTGGGCTTACACTGTATTATGGACGATCTTCTCTAATGATTTATCATTCACTATTGTGTAAATAAAGGTACATGTAGAAGATATATTGGTGTCTTGGGTGGATGGGGGAGGGGAAGGAGGGGAAGAAAATCTGGAACTCAAAAACATTTAGGATTGAGTGTTGTGAACTAAAAATAAAAAAAAAAAATCTTAATTAAAAAAAACATGTTTTTATGTATAATACCATACCAAGAGTAGAAGATTAGAATCATAAGATGCCAGTCTAAGTCTAAATTTGTATGCCCAATGGCTGTGTGACCATGGGTTACACTGAACCTTGGTTTTCTAATCTATGGAGCAAAAATAATAAAAGAACCAAATCTCCCCATTTAATCCTTTGAACTTTTTTTTTTCCTTTTCCTTAGGGCATCAGAGGAAGGATTCAAACCCAAAGTGACAAAATCATTTTTACGTTCTCATCTCCTATGTTTTGGTAAAAAATGATATTAACATAAAAAAGTTGAGAATGAAGCAAACCTTTAAGAGCAACAATTAAAATAAAGCTAATAGTTTCCAGTTAAATATTTGCATAATACGATTGTTTTCATTTTTCAGTCCCCTATCAATGTCTTATTATGACATCAAGGTACATATGAGTTCTTGAATATTCTTCCAGCTGGGTATAAGCCATGGAAAATTCTTCCATACTGTATTTTTTTTCTTCTATGGTCCTGGTGACAGGACATAAGATAGATATTATATGAGGGCCTGAGTACCTAAGTACAGAGATGGTGATCATGGGAAAATGAGTTTTTGTTTCCTTGTCTTGCCAAGAGAAACACATAAAATATTTATATATTTTTAAATAAAAAAAATTCAGCATAGTCCTTGCCAAGGTGACAGAGGAAGATAAGAGGATCATAGGTTTAGAGTTCAGAAGGGACCTTAGAGTTCATGAGTGTCAATTCCCTTGTATTATAGATGAGGAAACTAGGGTTTAAAAAGATCTAGTGACTTGCTTAATTTCACAGAGCTAGTCAACATCAGAAATAAATATTGGACCCAGGTCTTCTTCACTTCAAGTCCAAAACTTGATGCAATATACTAGAGCTGTCGATGCTAAACCTTGACTGTATACAGCTCATAATATTTCTGACTGCATCTGGAACCAGTTTTATTTGTAATTGTAAAATGTTTAAATATAAATACACACACATAATACACACACATAAACATCTATATGTGTGTGTATTTACACACATACATGTATGCATATAAATATATGTGTATCTGTGTACATACCTATATAAACATATATAGATATAGATATAGATATATCTATGTCTGCCTAGATATGGATATAGATAATATTACATTTTAAAACTAAGTTAATACGTGGCCTGCAGGAATCCTTTATTGTGGATTGATGACAACTGTTAAATTTGGCATCATTGCTCTACAGCAAACTGAAAGGAGAGTTGTAAAACCAAAACAGAACATATTCTTTAAATCATACCCTTCCTAGACAAGGTAACACTTTATTTCACTCTTAGTCTTATTAATATCTAAACCTTACCCAATATCCCAGTAATCACTGGAAAATGTTGACATGAAGTAAGCCCAAAATATTATTTCACTTTTAAACTTTATTAAAATGAAACTAGACTAAGATTTTAGGGTCACCTTGTATGTTTAAAACACCAGCATACTACTGGAAAAACTATCCTTACAAATGTATGTGTGTGTATGCTTGTGAGTGTGTGTGTGTGTGTGTGTATATATACATATACACACACACATATACATACACACACACACACACATATATATATGTATATATATATATATATCTCCACATATACACACACCTATATGTGTGTGTTTTTGTATATATGTTCTTGCTACAAATGCAACCAGAAATCACAAAAGTATGGAGAATCATTAATGTGATAACTCATAAATTTCAAAGTTCTCCTAAGAGCAATGAATAAATAGTGGGGACATTTTTTCATGGATACTTAGTGGTAAGAGATAAATCATTTCACACAACCTTTGGTCTTTTCCTCTCTTACTATTCTGGAAGAGCTTAAATTAATATATCAATTTCTCTTTCAGAGCTTTATATATAGAAATATCTACAAGTATAGAAAGTCCATAAACATTAAATTCACCTATACATATATGCCTAAGTATATGTGTATATAGATAGATAGATAGATATAGGTATGTGTATATCTATACATGCATATATATATATATATAATATATATACATATACATAGAAGCACAAAAATTCTATGCAAAAACTTCACAATACTACAAATTTGTATTCAAGAAAAGTTTCACAGGTGAAAACTCGTAAATACGTTTTGAATTCAAAGCATGAAAGAAACCAATAATTTGTAAATTATTTTTAAAAAAACCTCAGTTTTTTCATAGATGGCATAATAGATACAATATTTGCCTTTATAGTAAAAATTTTGAATTTAAATCTTGCATCAATTATGTATTAGTTTTATAATTTTGTAGAAGTCTTTTCATCTCTCTGAGCCTGTTTTCTCCTCTATAAAATTAAAAGGTTGGAATTGACCCCTTTTAAAGAGTATTCTGGTTATTGATTTATGACCTTAAGAGTGGAAATTTTCTTCAGGAAAAAAAGATAGAAGTAACTGGACACTGAGTTTGCTGAGCTACCACAAAAAACAGATTTGAGATTTATTTTTTTTTCAAGATGAAACTCCCTGAGAGTTAATTTCCTGTACCAACTTGGGTATCTCATAGTCTCAGAGAGTTACCTGGTGAGTACTGAGAGGTCAAGTGATTTATCAGGAATTGCATTGCCAGTATATGTCAGAAGTGGTACTTGGCCCAAGGTTTTCATAGCTCTGGGGTTGGCTATCCACTATGCCATGCTGCCTCTCAGGAACAGCAGGATAAAAATGAAGCTGACTATCCTAATGGATAGGGAATTGGTCAGTTACTATTCTCATATCCATCACAGAATCTGTTGTCTGCATAGTCAGATTATTCACTTTATAAACCAAAGGGCAAATTCAATATTAAATTAAAAATGGGTGTGGATGGCACATGGTTTTTGCGATTGTTCCAACTCAAATTTGTCCTATTTATATAAGTTATTGACCCTAAAAAATGGGAACAGCAGGAAAGTAAATTATTTTTAGCTGATATTAGCTGTTGACCTTTAAAAATCAATTTAAATAGAAGATATATAAAAGGATGATTTGAAAGAATCCAATAACCATATTAGATAACAGACACTTATCTCTCCTGACCAAGCAGAGAGATATGACAGTCAAAGCTAACAGTTTTAGAATAAAAGATCACTTTTGAAATAGAATTCCAGGTGCTAACAGAAGATTGCAAGTAGTATAATTTCACAAAACAAACAAAACAAAAATTGATAAGAAACTGAGCTTTTGGACAGCTTGACAATATAACCAGATAAGCTAACTAATTTTTCTTTTGTTTTCTGAATGTTATTACTTATTTATTTTAATATTCTTTTCTTTTTAAATCTTAGTTACAAATTTTCTCTCTCCCTCCCTCCCATTCCTCCCCTACCTATCGAGAAGGTAAACAAGATGATATCAATTATACATATGAAATCAGGCAAAATATGTTTCCATATTAACCATATCACAGAAATAAAAAGAAAAAAAAGGAAGTGAGAAATTTATATTTCAATTTGCCCACAGAGTTCATCGGTTCTCTCTGTAGGTGGATAGCATTTTTTCATCATGAGTTCTTTCAAATTGCCTTGGATCCAAGGGAATTAATTCTTGCTCCTGAATTTCATATTTGATTTTATTCTGTAGCCATATTCCTCTTCTCTGTCTCTGAGAGAAGCTTTTGTATTCTAAAGTTCAGCTTTCCCTCTCCAAAATTGGGTACCAAAAGTTAAGCTTTCCCACATTGACTGCCAGTTAAAGAAAAAAAAAAACTCTGTTCTCAACACTCTTATAAAATATTATCTCAGTATTTCCTGCAAGGTTTAGGGGATATACTTGAGAAACTAGGCCTATTCACCTTGCCTCATCTTTAACAATTAAAGTGGTCTTCCCTAATTCCCCATTTACCAATATGTCTGCCCTTATCATTAACATTAGGATGCATGTGGACCTATAAAATTGACAAAAAGTATTTCTTAAAGAAAGAGAAAGGTAGTCATCATGCCACCTGGGAAATATGTCTGCTTTCCTTGGTGTAACTACTTATAATCTCTCACCTCAGTAATGCTGACCAATAGCATGATTTTTGTTCTATTCTTGTTCTATGCTCATAAAAATGCATTACACCCTCAATTTGGCATCTCTTGGCCAGAGGTCGGGCCATTTGACCACATCCTTTATTTTCAGGTTGTGTACCCATGTTAATAAATGATGTCTTCTACAAAGAATTACCTCAGTTTATCCTTTTGTTAAATTTCACTCATGACATTGAATTGATCAGAGTGGCAAAGTCTTTCACAGTTGATCAACATTACAATATTTCTGCTACTGTGCATAATGATCTCTCAGTTCTCACTTCACATTGCATCAGTTTATATAGATATTGTCATATTTCTGCTGAAATCATCCCACTTGTTCTTTCATATAGAACAATAGAATTCCATCACAATTATTTGACACAAATTATTCAGTCATTTCCTAATCAATGAGGATTCTGTAAATTTCTAATTCTTTGCCACCACAAAGAGCTGCTATAAATATTTTGAACATTTAAGTCACTTTCCTTTTTTCTTTGATCTATTTTGTATACAGACTTAGTAGTGATATTGCTGGGTGAAAAAATATACATAATTTTATCTCCCTTTGGGCATAGTTCCAAATTGTTTTTTAGAATGCTTGGGCCACTGTACAACTGTGTCAATAGTTTGTTAGTGTAGCTATTTTCCCTCATCCTCTCCATCATTTATCATTTCTATTAGGTGTATGTTGCCTCAGATTTATTTAATTTGCCATTTCTGATCAATAGCAATTTAGTGAATTTTTTTCATTGCTATATATAGCTTTGATTTAATTTTATGAAAGCTCTCTGTTTATATCCTTTGACCATTTTCAATAAGGCAATGGCTTTTATTTTTACATTGTGAACTCATTTCCTTATATATTTGAAAAGTGAGTTCTTTATCCATTAAATTTATTATAAAATTGGGGGAGGGGATGATAAGAGTGCTGATTAGGTGAGGCAGTGGTCAGAACAAAATAGACCTTTGTGGAGGGATCAGAAAAAAAGAGAGAAAAGATAGTGATAACTAGAAGACGATAGGACCAAGGGAAATACAAAATTATAAAAGTAGGTAGCAGAATGGATTAGAAACAAGAATCCAATAATATGTTATTTAACAGAGATACATTTGAAACAGACAGACACAAACAGAGTTAAACACAGAGGGCTGTAGCAGAATCTATCATGATTTTATGAAAGTAAAAAAAAAGTGTGGGCAGCAAACACGAACTCAGATAAATCAAACGCAAAATAAAAGGGCTATCAGGGAAACTACATTTGCTAAAAGGTCCCATAGAACAATGAAGTAATACCAAACATATTTACAACACATTTCTATAATAAAGCCTCATGTCTCAAATATATAGTAAAATGAATCAATTTTTAAATGTATTGAATTATATTTATGCACACAATCTTCAAGTGAATCACAATTGACATTTCTTTTTTTTTTTTTTTTTTTGCTTTTTGGCAGGGCAATTGGGGTTAAGTGACTTGCCCAAGGTCACACAGCTAGTACTTGTGTCAAGTGTCTGAGGCCGGATTTGAACTCAGGTCCTCCTGACTCCAGGGCCGGTGCTCTACTGACTGCGCCACCTAACTGCCCCAGCGCCACCTAGTTGCTACCACCAAACTAATGCTTTAAAATGTTAGTATATATGGGATGTTTATTTCTATATTTAATCTGTCTTTTTACCAACTAGATTCCAGTTTACAGTCATGTGAGTCAGTCTAGGGGAAGCAGAAAGGTACACAAATGGGGAAAGCTAAAGGGAAACATGCCCCAGGTTATCAAACCACTTCCACTACCTTGACCACCATCTCCTCTACACCTTTATGGAGATAGCTCAGCACCCAGATTTTAAGAATCCCAGAAGCATTGTCTTTCCCTCCAAATCAATGAATCTCTGTCCAGAGACACCATCAAGAAGGGCAGGCAACTTTTTACTTTGAGATGGGACCCACTACCCTTTCTGCCATAACCAACATACTCTGAGCAATTTCTACCAATGGAATAGTCACAGTTACTAGGAAACACCCCTCCTTTCACTAACAAACTAAAATAACATAATCCAATCTTAGCAATATCACATAGTTAACACAAGAAATAGTTTTATCAGTTAAAATTGTATTAAAAGAATTAGAATTTTGATGTGTTTTGATGCTGCACCCCACGAACGATGGGGGAGGGGAGGGAATTTTCTACCTCACTTACGTGAAGCTCTCTATATGTATTGTCTCATTCAGTACAATATGAGCTCCTTTACAAGAGGGACTTGGCCTTTTTTTTTCATTTGTCACCAGTGCTAAGAACAATATTATTTTTGTTGTTCTTAATAATAATAATATCTATTTTCTCATTGTTTCATTCACTTTGCAATCATTCATTCTTAGAACTAGGAGATCTGGGTCAAAAAAACATGACAATTGAACTACACACTGTCCAGTAAATTGTAGGCTTAATATGCCCTCTGTACCATCAGCCATGTTTTCTTTTCCTCTAATGCTCTTCCATCCTTCCTTGAATATGAGTGGAATAATGGAAGAGGTATAACAAGAAAAGCTAGGCTGGCAGGGGTGTACAGGATGAATTGGAGATAAGAGACAGTATTAATTGTAATAATCTAGATATACTCTATTATAGCAATCTATGTATCAGATTTGGGGAAGCTTAGCTTAACATGATAACAAAGTATGAAGTGAAAGGAATAAGCACGACAGTGTTTTTGAACGAAAAATCAACAGGGAAATAATTGGATACAGGACCTGAATATGGCCAAGACAAAAGTTGGTGGTCTTTTTCGCTGATGTATCCTGGTTAGGAAAATGTTAGGTTTCTTTGATTCTCATTGGAAGTAGAGTTTACTTTTCTGGTTGCTGTAGATATGATGCTTTTATATCTCTGTATAATGAAATTTATTCAAAGCATTTCTTCTGGGAATATAGTGTGAGGGGAAAAGATCAAAAAGAATTCTGACAAACTTGAGCTTTTCAGCTAACTTCTTATTTTGGTATAGTTCTGAAAATACTTTGAAATGAATCTTACCATTTGCCTTCTAGCCCACTTCTTCTGCCACATCTCCCATTTTTTATATATAAATCTTCATATATTCATTAATTTGAGGGGAAAGATTATTTTTGACTTTGATGGAAAGACTATGAAAATTGCTGAGGCTAGTCATACAGTGCAAGTATATATGAATTAAGTCTCCAAAATCCAAGTCATAAGACATTTTTATATGTCATATAAATATAAATATACATATATATGCATATAATTTCTATAATATGCTTACTGAATGATGACTGTATGTAGTGGCTCAAAGCGTTGGGTTTGTGGTATATTGAATCTAAAGGTTATTTTGCCATAATTGTTAAATAATTAAATTTTATATTTGATAAATGGTCTATACATAAAATTTTATCTTGAAATATTTATAGAGGGCTGTCAAACATTCAGCCTATATGGAGGAGTCCTGGTTTCTGATAAGATTGTTTAGCCCCATTTTTGTAAAGAATGGCAAAAACAGGAGCAGCTTCTCTTCATATGCATTATTAAATTTTCAAGATCTTGCCTGAAAGTGGGGTATAATGTGTTAATAAGATTTGATTTTTGGAAAAAAGAATGAAAATAATAGCATTATCACAAATATCAGATTTTCATACCCAAGTCATTTGCTTTTTCCTTTGAATTACAATATTTGTACCACTGTATTGTAAACTCTTTTTGAGCAGTGACTAGTTTTAGGATTTTTCCCCCCTTTTTGGATCCCTAGAACTTAGCACAAGGACTGGCACCTAGAAAATGATTCAGAAATGTTTCTTAACTTGACTTGACCAACTTGTCCACACACACACACACACACACACACACACACACAATACATACATATTATATATGTATATATATGTATATATATATGTATATATATGTGTATATGTGTATATATGTGTATATATGTATATATATATATATATATATATATATATGTATATATATATACACAGAGAGAGAGAGAGAGAGAGAGACTTGTTTGAGTCTCATAGAATCAGAAATCACGATGCAAATGCTTCCAAGACAATATAATTGTCTGCTATACCCCTTCTGTATGATGCACAATAGGAGTAGTTCTCTTTAATGAAGTCATTGATACGAGTGAAATTCCTGGTATTGAATCCCCAGTAGAATGTGTGAAAACAGAATTCTAGGTCATTAGATTTTGTAGTGTGTCTAAATCTTAATCAAAATTGTAAAGAGTGATAAGCAGAGTAAAAATTGCTATGCTAAAGGAATATATGAAACTATCCTTACTCCAGAACAAAACAAATCAAGTGTGTTTTCTTGAGGCTAAAAAATAGAAAATAACTGTTCAAACTGCTTCAATCATATTCTTTGGATATATCCCTTGTTTCCAGAAAATTCCAAATAAACTTTATTAAACTTATTGGTCTCTAGAATTTGACTATGCCACTTGATAATATGCTTATGGCCTAAATTTTCCCTTGCAGAAATAAAAAATGCATTTAGGAAAGAAGATAATATAGATTTCTGGGAAATTTCTGAAATATAAGCTCTTTGAGGGCCAAGATTGTTTAGTTTTTATGTCACTATCACCTAGAATAGTGCAAAAAATAGGAGGTTAATAAATGCAAATGAAATTGAATCAGTGTAGAGGCTGATTTAGCGCAACAAGACCAAAGACAGGAAGCCAAGAAATTTGGTTTCTACTCTTGTATCTGGTAGCTGTCTACAATGAAAGGGTGAAATAATTTCTTCCCAAGATAACTTGTTGGTCAAATAACTCTATATACCACCACAATAAATGTTCAAAAGTTTAGTCACCAAGACAATTTATGCAAAGATCTTTGCAAATACTAAAGCACTATGTAAAGGCTGACTATTATTATTTAATTATTCTATACAATGATAAACCTTTCAATTAACATAATTAATTCTCAATAAATTTGGCATTACGCAGACCACATTAGTGATGTCACATGTATAATTGGATACATGTTGCAAAAATGTTCATACTGAAGATTTGCCACCTATTACCCTGACTTGCTTTTATGCAATCACATAATTTCAGAATTGGAAGAGATGTCAGAGGTCAATTTAAATAATTATATATAAACATAAACACACACATATATGTGTATGTATATGTGTTTGTGTGTATATTCATGTATGCATGATTTTGTCCAATATTTCTGTGCTGACAGTCCAGGGCCAGGAATTTAATTCATTCCCTAAAATATCAGAGCTTGATATATCTTGTTAGTCCCCTTGGCTTCATCATTCAGACCATCATTGGCTTTATGATCATTTTCCAGAAGTTCTAGTGGCTTCACTGGTTGCACTCCTCTCCAAGTATTTACAAGGTCATATAATGAGTTACCCTTCTCCTAAATTTTTCTAGTTTCAGATCTATTTACTTTAGCTCTCTCCCTCCCTTTCCTGGTACATTCCTTCCCTTGCTTGTATTTCCTGGACCTCTATCTATCCATCCATCTATCTATCTATCTATCTATCTCTCTATCTAATCTATCTTACATCTATTGATCCATCCTTTATATATTCATTGGTTCCTTTCTTACTTTGTTTTCTTATTTATTTATTTCTCTGTATACTTACTTAACCATGTACAGATTTTTTAAATTAAATAAATCATTTTGTTATTGACATAACTATTCACTGACACTCCAGGAAAAAAGCAGAATTTCAGTAGCTCAAAAGAAATGAGATATGTAAATTTAGATATATTTCCACTCCAAATGTCAATGAGGATTATTTGTTCCTTAACTTTCATAGAGCCTACGAAGCTCAGATTGATCTAATCAGTCATAGATGGACACACTCTAACTTGACTTCAACATAGTGATGCCATTTTGACCCTCAGGGAATGGACAACAAACAACCATTGGTTCATTCATTTGTTTATTGTTGTACAGTTCTGGACTAGATGGAAGAATTTGTTGTTGGCTTTTCTTTGGTTTTCTTTATCATTACTCTATGTGAGTTCCTTTCCCAGGATGTATGAAAGAAAGGAAGACTCCTTTGTAACATGATGCCATATAGATTCTTCATCATAGTTTCTTTCAAATCCTCACTTGCTCTTTTTACTGGTTACTGCTCCCTTTGCTAAACATGAACAAATCATCCTTTCAATAACCAGGTTTTGCCAGGGATTAAAGTTTAATACATTGTCTTAGAATTTGAGAAAACTACCCTCTCCAACTTTTGTTGTTGTTGTTAAAGAGCAGCATATTAGCCTAATCCCAAATCTGTGACACTTCCTATCATCAATGGTCTCTTAGAAATCACCAGCAGCAGTTTACCAATCAGTAACAAGTTTTCTAGTCTGACAACTTTAACTCTGTCTAGATATTTATGTTACATTCTGCCAGGTAGAGTTAACCATCCAATATTCAATCCTTTCTGCTTCCTCCTCTCCATTGGATAGGGGAAGAAATGAACTCTTCCTAGAATTTTATTACTTTCTCCTTGAGGTAAGATATTTACATCAGACAAAAAATTCTCAATACAATCATAATGGAACAGAACCTTCACTGAGTATTCAATCCCTGGGACCTTGATCAGTGATATGGGAGTTTTGCCTTGTCTTATACAGTACCAGGTTTCCATGTCATTTCCCTGCTACTTGGAGGCCATGCCACTATGTGGGCATAATTTCCTCTTTCCAGTTCCCTTTTATGTGTTGTCTTTCTCCATTAGAACATAAACTCCTTGAGTACAAGAATGGTTGCTTACTTATATTTGTATTTCTGTCACTTGGAATAGTGCTTGACAATGGAAAATATTGATCAGTTTTTTTTTCATTCTTCTAGGTACTCTTTACCAATTCCACACTAAAGTCAAACCACAAGAATTTATTAAATATTTGTTTTGTACTATGAACTATTTTAAGGGCTGGAAATACAGATACAAGCAACAAAAAGAAAAATACAGCCCTTGCCCTTATGTTCAAATGGAAGAAAATAACACATCACAGAATGTTGGAGAGCATAGTGGGAGGGGTGAAGCTGCTTGCTTTGGAACCTGATGGTCAAGTCCAAAGAATCAGGACTGGAATACAAACATGATAAAGAATGGAAAAACACATTTGTCTTGAATTTCATCAATCATTTCCATTCTAGACTTAAACATTTGGAATTCATCTTCTTTGGTAGAAAGGAATTAAGTAGTTCCACCTTCTCTCTTTTTTCATAATCATTTTCTCATTCATTCTGAGTATTCAATTCTTAGATATGTTGATATTTGCAACACTTTTTTACCATCCATTCTTATTAATATTGTTCTTATCTTTAGTATTTGTCACTAATCTTAGCTCCTTTTGAACTTTAATATGTCTTATGCAATTCTTACAGGACACAATTTTCATTAGTTTTCACTTGGTTGCTGACTCAGCATAAGTGGTATGGATCATCACATAATTTATGTTTTTGGCTTGAGGTTTGACTATTCAGCTACTGGTCACATAGGGACAATATCCTGTCTTCTCTAATAATGGTGATAATGAACTGGGTGCCATATATCTTTCAAAGTTAGTGATCTACCCATCAGCTGACACAAGGGAACAACACTGCCTCACCCACATACCTGAGGGCACTGGTGATGATCCCCTCATTTCTGGCAACCCAGTACAGGGTTTCTGCATGGTAAGGAAACTGGGCATAAATTTCTTTTTATTGATTTCTTTTACTGTTCAACATTCATTTCCATGAGATTTTGAATTACAAAATTTCTCTCCACCACTCCCCTCCCCAACATGCCAAGATGGCATGTATTCTGAAAGCCCCTTTACCCAGTCTCCCCTCCCTTCTATCATGCCACCCCCCACCTTATCCCCTTTCCCATTCCTTTGTTGTAGGGCAATACAGCTTTTCTATACCCCATTGCCTGTATATCTTATTCCCCAGTTGCAGGTAAAAACAATTTTTAACATTTTTTTAGCACATTGAATTCCAAATTCTCTTCCTTCTTCCCTCCTCACCCACCCTCCTTGATAAGGCAAGCAATTCAATATGATCCATACATGTATCATTATGCAAAACACTTCCATAATAGTCATGTTGTGAAAGACTACTTTTCCCTCTATCCTATCCTGTCCCCCATTTATTCAGTTTTCTCCTTTGACCCTGTCCCTTTTCAAAACTGCTTGTTTGTGACTTCTCTCTTCCCGAATCTGTCCTCCTTTCTATCCCCTACCCCCTTATCCACCCCCCCCACTTTCCGGTAGGGTGAGATACCCAATTGACTATGTATGTTATTTCCTCTTTATGCCAAATCTGATGAGAGCAAGGTTCACTCATTCCCCTTCACCTCCTCTCTCTTCCCTCACATTATAACAGCTTTTTCTTGCCTCTTTTACTTGAGATAAATCACCCCATTCTATTTCTCCCTTTCTCCTTCTCCCAATGTATTCCTTTCTCACTCCTTAATTTTATTTTTTAGATATCATCCCTTCATATTCAACTCACCCTGTGCCCTCTGTTTATACACACAAACACATATATACATATACAAGCAATAAACATATATGTATATACATGCACACATATGTATATGTGTATATATGTATGTGTATATATGCATGTATATGTGTGTGTATGTATGTGTATATGTGTATATTTCCTTCAACTACCTTAATACTGAGAAAGCTCTCATGAGTTACAAATAATATCTTTCTGTGTGGGAATGTAAACAATTCAAAGTTAATAAGTGCCTTATGATTTCTTTTTCCTGTTTACCTTTTCATGGTTCCCTTGAGTCTCGTATTTGAAAATCAAATTTTCTATTCAGCTCTGGTCTTTTCATCAAAAATGCTTGAAAGTTCTCTATTTCATTGAAAATCCATTTTTCCCCTGAAGTATGATACTCAGTTTTGCTGGGTAGGTGATTCTTGGTTTTAATGCTAGCTCCTTTGACCTTTAGAATACCATATTTCAATCCCTTTGATCCCTTGATGTAGACACTGCTAGATCTTGTGTTATCCTGACTGTGTTTACAAAAAATTAAAACCATTTCTTTGTAGCTGCTTGTAATATTTTCTCCTTGACCTGGGAACTCTGGAATTTGTCTACAATATTCCAAGGAATTTTCCTTTTGGGTTCTTTTCTCAAGAGGCAATCAGTGGATTCCTTCAATTTCTATTTTAGGTTCTGGTACTAGAAAAGGGCTGTCCAAAATATGGCCTGTGAGCCGCATGGGGCCTGCATTGCCATTTTATGCAGGCTGCCTGTGGGTTTTAATTTTCATGAGTGAAAAAAATAAAATAATTTGCATGAAATGTGTATTAGATTTTTTAATTCCATCAATAATCAATAATCTCATTGATGTTAATTTTCTTTGGTGTTTTTAAGCAGTATTATGGAGGGAACATATCACATGGAATTTTCAATTGATCTGTGGGATGCATTCCATCTTTGCAATTCAGACTAGTGAGTATGCATCTACTTTTATACTGTTGTGTTGTTGCTTTGTTGTTTTGTGTTTGCTTTCACAGTTTGCACCTTCACCTGTCCTATTGATGATGCATGTTCCCCCACTCTCTATTAGTGTGCTGTATTTTTTATTCTGGGTGCAGCCCTCAAATAATTTTATTTTAGTGCAGCCCTGAGATAACCTAAGGTTGGATAGCCTGTTACCAAAATATCAGAGCAGATTTCCTTGATAATTTCTTGAAAGATGATACCTAGGCTCTTTTATTTGATCATGGCTTTCAGGTATTTTAATAATTTTTAAATTGTCTCCTTGAGATCTATTCACCAGGTCAGTGGTTTTTCCAATGAGATATTTCACTTGATCTTCTATTTTTTTTCCATTCTTTTGTTCTTGTTTTATAATTTCTTGATTTCTCATAAAGTCATTAGCTTCCATTTCTTCCATTCTAATTTTTAAGGAATTCTTTTCTTCAGTGAGCTTTTGGATCTCCTTTTCCACGTGGCCAATTCTGTTTTTAAGGCATTTTTCTCCTCATTGACTTTTTGGACCTCTTTTGTCATTTGGGTTACTCTATTTTTAAGGTGTTATTTTCTTCAGTATTTTGGGGGTCTCCTTTAGCAAGCTGTTGACTTATTTTTCCTTATTTTCTTGCATCCCTCTGATTTCTTTTCCCAATTTTTCCTCTACTTCTCTTACTTGATTTTCAAAATCCTTTTTGAGCTTTTCTATGGCCTGAGATGAATGCTTATGTTTCTTGGAGGCTTTTGATGTAGTATCTTTGACTTTGTTGTCTTCTTCTGGCTGTGTGTTTTGATCTCCTTTTTCACCAAAGTAAGGTTCTCTTGTCTCAGGTGTTTATTTTTCACTGTCTGCTAATTTTCCCAGCCAATTGCTTGACTTTTGAGGTCTTTGACCATGTATGACTCTGCTTCCAGAATGGAGAGTGCTGTGTCCTAAGCTTCAGGGATTTTGACCAGATGTTTTCTGAGGTACTTGTAGGCACCTGTAAATTTTCATTTCTTCTGAGGTTGTATGATCCAAGGAGAGGTGTTTACTACTCTAATGGACTGTGCTTTGGTCTGTGAGTGACCTCGAGCACTCTTTTCTTCCTTGAAACTGCTAGAGCACTCCCTCTGTACAGCCACCATGAGCTCGGCCACACCAGCCCTCCTCCTCACCCCAGGACTACCAACTAGGACTGAGACCCAGATCCTAACAGGGCAAAGCAAGAGAATCCTGCCTCAGTGCCAGCAAAGAGATCTCTTCATTCCTTGTCCTGTCAGCAGCTTGATTCCCCCACAGTCTGTGGGCCTGGAGCTCCAGAAGCAGTAGCTACTGATGCTCCACATCTGCTGCCTTGGAGTTGGGGCCAGACCATGCCCTTCTCTCACCCAGGTCCAACATAATTTTCCCACTGACCTACTAAGTTGTCTTTGGTGTTTGTGGGTTGAGAGGTCTGGAAACTACCATAGCTCAGTGATTCAGTGCCCAGAGTCCTGCTCTGCCTGGTCTGCTCTGGCCTGGTCTCTGCAGGTGGGGCTCAAGCTGTGCTGGGCTCTGCTCCCAGCACGGTGTGATAAAACCTTCCCAGTGACCACCCAGGCCATCTTGGGCTGGCGACTTATTTCATTCTGTCATTTTGTGGGTTCTGTAGCTCTAGAATTTGTTTAGAGTCATTTTTACAGGTGTTTGGGGGGATTTGGGGGAGAGCTCAAGCAAGTCCTTGCTTTT
Source organism: Trichosurus vulpecula (assembly GCF_011100635.1). NCBI lineage: Eukaryota > Metazoa > Chordata > Mammalia > Diprotodontia > Phalangeridae > Trichosurus > Trichosurus vulpecula. Next base: position 231,988,779 of record NC_050577.1, on the reverse strand, counting down.
ACTCTGCCATCTTGGCTCCACCTGGACATAAATTTCTACAACAGAATTTTGTTGGCAAAATGTCTGAATCTGACAGCTTTGCTTACTTGTAGCTTTGTTAAATTCCTCTTCTGGGAGTGGTGGATATTTTTTCCATAACCAGAGACGTCATTATAACCTAAGATGGAAGTTTCTCATCCATATCCTATGGAAAGTGGCATACCATTCTTGAGTTTAGTTTGTCTACATGAACTGTCAAGTGTGTACAATCATCTGGGGATGCTATTTCTTTAGAGGATCCAATTAGCATAAGCTGGTTTTCTGAGATGAAAATTGACTTCCAGATGGTGCCTGAGAAAGGGCTAAGTTTAAAACTCACCTTTGGTAGTTGCATGTGAATCATAATAGCTGAGATTGAGGATTGCTGACAATTATTTTAGTAAAGGCATTTGGAAATGAGAAATGCTACTGACTTGAATGCATGCAGCCAATATTTGAAAACTGAACTCTAATATTCTAATAAACATTTTTTTCAATGGGAATATTTATTCCATTAAGAGACATAATCCTTGAAAATGACATTCTTTTATTATACTTTCAAGTTACAATGCTAACATTTTTATACTTGACAAATTTATTCCGTAATCTATTTTCTTTTTTATAACATTTAGATGAGAACCACTGAATGAAGAGCAGGTAGAGTTTTTCTTTCATTATTCATTACCTACATAAGCCAGTTTATTTCTTTCAAGTTAAGGGACAAACAAGTTGAATTACTCATTTATACATGCTATAATTTCATTGGTTAAAATCATTTCTATGGGTCCCTTGCGAGTAGGGACAGATTGATTTTTTCTCCCATTGTTTTATAATTCCAGGAACATTTTTTAAATATTATATGGTGATACTGGTTGTTTTCTTTTGGTTTGCTTTTTATTAAGTGGGCAACCCTAATTGCACAGTCATTTCAAAGTTTTTCCACCTGTTCTGAGCTGTAGGAAAATCCCAAAAGAGCTTGGTATAATTTAAACTTCTCATTTTGAACAGAGAGTTGGTTTGCCAATAAAGTAATGTAGATTTACCATTATTTTCCCTTTGGCAGACCGTACATCCTTACCATAGCTTGTGTCAATCCCCTTCTCTCTACTTACATAGCAACTCTATTATCTTGGACACTAATAACCTCTTACCAAGACTTATACAGCTCTCAGATACTCAGTTCTTATTAATCTTACCTCCACATATTTAATAATCTTCTACAATACAAGATTAACTAAATATTCTTCTCAGAATTTTTGCCTTGTGCCTCTTGGAAAGTCTTAGCATCAAGGAACCCCATTGGCAAACTGGCTAAGGCAATATTCCCCTTCTCAGAATAATATTTATTTGTTTTAAATAATAAATGGAATATTAAATTTTATTAGAGATGAAGGAGAATGATGATCTATATGTATACATACATATGCATATATGTATGTGCATATATATGCAGATATATGTATGTGTGTGTATGTGTATGTATGTATGTTAATGGATATTTATTGATTTATCATTAGAATTTTTGCCCCCTGATTTTTACCTCCTAGAATCTCTGGCTTCTACAATTCCTCAGCTCATGTTAAATGCAGAAAGCAAATAGTTGACTAATATCTGCTTTGTACCTTGAGTACTTTTTTTTCTCCTAGAAAAAGCCTTGTTTATCTTTTTCAGTGGAAACACTGTCATACCTCAGCTTTGTTTGAGAGAATATTCCTAGAGTTCTACTCTGGGATGGATGGAGCACAATCCAGGGATTGTGATAAAAACCTGCTTTTGTCTCTTTGGGATCATACTTCCCCTCGATTGAACCTAGTCTGGGTGAGTTCAGAATTAAGTTATATTGTTTTGGAGCAGGCAGAGCAGACCCCATTGTGGTGTATGGGTGATATATAATTGTGTGAGGTAACTGGCTTCTGTCTTCATAAATGAACATCAATAGTTGCTTGCAAAGAACAACTGAACCCTGAAAAAATAGTGGTGCAGCTCAATTCTGCTAAAACAGAAAAAAAGAAAAAAACAAACAGAGAGCTGAGTCCACTTCAAAAAACTAAAATGTACTCTACAAATAGATAATGACAATGGATCATATTTGTATGGCTCTTTCCAACTACGAGATAATTTAAATTCATTATCTCATTCAATACTTAACCTTTTGAGGTAGCTAGTAGAAATATTATTATCTCCATTTTATGTAGGAGAAATCTATTACTTGAAAACTAACAATATTGGTGCTAAGGGCAGTGCAACTGACACCTTCAGATCAGCTCTGTGCTTCATAATGTGAATATAATCCAAGAAATATTTAAGACAAATTCAGGTGATCAGGAAGTAGAATAAATTACTGTGGTGGCTTCTATCTTCTTGAAGGAATGCTTGGGTTAGATGTGGGTGCCTTCTGAAGTTTTAACAGGGAGACATTAACAGCTAAGGGGAGAGATAGCATTAGGAAATACCAAAAAGAGGAGTATATATTTTATCATATGTAATAGGAAGTCACTGAAGTTTGAGGTGTTGAGGAGTGAGTTTTGGCACCTGTGGACTAGATGGGTTAGGTTGGGAAGCAGGTGAGTCAGGAAGACTAATTAGATTATTGCAATAACTCTGATGATGGTCAGTGAGGGTTAACTAGGATGTCAGCTTTGCTTGAAGAAAAGGGGATGTATGAGAGAAATGAGGAGACAGCAACGACAAGAGTCAACAACAGATTTAATATGAGCTGAGTGAAAATTAGCTTGCCAGCCTGGTTTACAGGATAGAAAGAAGAGCTGGGTTCAGTTTTGGCATCTGATACATATTTCTCTGTAACCCTACATGTATCCCTTACTGTTTCAAGGTCCTAGGAGACCATCTAAGACAGGAGTGGGGAACCTGAAGCCTTGAGGCCACATATATGCTGTTATATATGAATTATAAACAAATATTAAATATCCAAATGCTATTTGTGATTAAAAATCTAAGACCAGTCATTCAAATGATTTCTGCAGGGGCAGAGCCAAGAGGGCCACATGAAAAGAGCATCTTACCAGAGCTCTCTCACAAGGTCTGTCAGGTTCCTATAAAAAAGTGAATTTGAGCAGATTCGAGAGAGTTAGAAACCACGAGCAGTCTGAGTGGGGCACATGTCTGAGCTGGGAGAGTCTGAAAGGCCGAAGGCATGAATCTGTAGGCTCGGAGAGTGCTCAGTGTGTGGAGCTGCTCAAGACCAAAGTGGAAGCGGCTGGCCGGGAAACTCACATGGGAGACAGGCTAGGAGAAAGCTGGGCACCTGAAACCGGCAGAGATCCCCAGTCCTCCCAACACAGGATGGCAGTCTGTGGAAGCCACGAGAGGCAGCGCAGTGCCACCGGCCATGAAATACCAACTCCTGATGCTTGCAGCCCAGAAACTCAGCTTCTTGAACTGCCAGGAGACATAATGGCCAGGTAAGTGGCTCTAATCCCTCCCCTCCCCATCAAGAGAATTCCTTGGGGGGAAAAAAGAACGTTGGAACAGAGGAGAAAGAAGTGGGGCTTCAGTGGTCAAATAGTAGAAGTTCATTAGTCCCAGAGGGTCAGAGCTGGCAGGGGTCAACACCAGGAGCCCAGATGTAACCTTGCTCCCCCAGGGGAAGTGCCAGACATCAGCTAAAACAACAAACAGCTGAGACCATTGCTGAAAAGCAAGTGATGGAGAGCACCCACAAGGAGTGAGATGCCATGGAGCCAGACCTCTCCCCCACACCTCAGGAAACTGAAGGTTATAATTCTAGACTCAAGACCCCCAGAATAAGAAAGCTGGGACAGAAAGCCCTGAGGCCCACAGATAGAAATTCGTTGTAAAGCCAGCAAAAGGCAAACCAACATGAAGAAGAACAAAAAAAAAAAACCGAGGACAATAGATTCTTTTATGGAGACAGGAATGATCGAAATACCAATTTGGAAGAGGAAAGTAATGACACTATACACATGTCTGATACCTCAAAAGGTAATGTGAACTGGTCTCCAGCACAAAAAGCATTTCTGGAAGAGCTAATAGAGGATTTTAAAAACCAAATTAGGGAGCTAAAAGAAGATGAAATCAAGTCCCTAAAGAATAAGATTGGTGAAATGGCTACGGAGATACAGAATCTAAAGAGAGAAAATGACACCCTGATAGGCAAAATCAACCAATTGGAAAAGGAGAGTCAAAAGCAAGTTATTAAATAATTAAATTATTAAATAATTCAATAATTAAAAATTAGGGTTGAGCAAGTGGAAGCTAATGAATCTATGAGGCACCAAGAGGTAGTAAAAAAAAATGTAAATAATGAAAAAACAGAAAAAAATGTGAAATATCTGATTGGGAAAACAACTGACCTGGAAAAATAGAACCAGGAGAGGCAATTTAAGAGTTATTGGTCTACCGGAAATCCGCAATGAAAAAAAGAGTCTTGACAGTATCTTCGAAGAAATTATCAAAGACAACTGCCCAGAGGTCCTAGAACCAGAGGGCAAAATAGTCATTGAAAGAATTCACCGATCACCCTCTGAAAGAGGTCCCAAACTGAAAACACCAAGAAATATCACAGCCAAATTTCAGAACTACAAAGTCAAGGAGAAAATACTTCAAGCAGCAAAAAAGAAACAATTCAAATATTGTGGAATTACAGTCATGATCATGCAGGATCTCTCAGCTTCCACATGAAAAGACAGGAGAAATTGGAATATGATATTCCGAAGGGCAAAGGAGCTGGGACTGCAACCAAGGATCAACTACCCAGCAAAACTAAGCATAATTTTTCAGGCAAGGAGATGGACATTCAACGAAATGAGGGAATTCCAGACTTGCCTGATGAAAAGGCCAGAACTCAACGGAAAATTACATCTCCAAATACAAAACTCAAGAGAGATATAAAAGGGTAAATGGGGGAAACTCCCCACAAACCTTATTAACCAATAAGGGCAGGTTGTTTACATCTTTATGTGGGATTATATCATCTTATGTATGTGTTATATATATGTGTGTATGTCAGTCTTGAGAATGGTACGGCTGCTATGACAATTGAAAGAGATACACATAGATTGTGAATGCCTGTATAAAATAATTGATATAAGGATAAAAAATGTAAGTAAGAGATGTAAAGGGAGGGCTATGAGAGAAGAGGTAAGGGGGTAGTAGAAAAGGGTAAATTACACCAAACAAAGAAGCACAAAAACATATTATAGTAGAGGGAAAGAAGGGAGGCAGAAGAGCAGTATTTGAGCTTCACTGTCATCTGATCTGGTTCAAGAAGGGAATAACATACCATAACAAGTATAGAAATCTAACTGCTCCTACAGGAAGTAGGAGGGGAAGGGTGGAAAAAGGGAAGGGAGTGGTCAGAAGAGAGGGGAGAAGTAGCAAGTGGGAAACAATAAGATAAGGGAGGGGAATAAAGAGGGAGGGTAAACTGAGGAAGGCAGTGGTCAAAAGCAAAACTTTGTTGAGGAGGAGAAGGGGAAAGGGAGAAATAAAAGCATAAACAGGGGGAAATAGGATGGAGAAAAAGACACAGATAGAAATCACAACTGTGAATGTGAATGGGATAAACTCTCCCATAAAACGGAAGCAGATAGCAGAAAGGATTAAAAACCATAATCCTACAATATGCTGTTTACAAGAAACACATCTGAAACAGGGGGATACACACAATGTAAACGTAAAAGGCTGGAGTAAAATATACTGCGCCTCAGCTAAAGTAAAAAAGCAGGTGTAGCAATCCTAATCTCAGACAAAGCAAAACTAAAGATAGATTTAATTAAAGGAGATAAGGAAGGACATTACATCCTGCTAAAAGGCACCATAAACAATGAAGCAATATCATTGTTTAACATATATGTACCAAGTGGTATGGCATACAAATTCTTAGAGGAGAGGTTAAGGGAGTTACAGGAAGAAATAGACAGCAAAACTATAACATTGGGAGACCTCAACCTCCCCCTTTCTGAACTTAATAAATCTAACCTCAAAATAAATAAGAAAAAAGTTAAGGAGGTAAATGGAATTTTAGAAAAGGCAGATATGATAGACCTCTGGAAAAAACTGAATGGGGATAAAAAGGAATATACTTTCTTCTCAGTGGTACATGGCACATGCTCAAAAATTGACCATGTACCAGGGCATAAAAACCTCACTATCCAGTGCAGAAAGGCAGAAGTAGTCAAAGCACACTTTTCAGATCATGATGCAATAAGAATTATTTGTAACAAAGAACCATGGAAAAATAAGCTAAAAATTAATTGGAAACTAAATAATCTAATTCTAAAGAATAAGTGGGCCAAAGAACAAATCAGAGAAACAATTAATAACTTCATTCAAGAGAATGACAATAATGAAACAACTTACCAAAACTTATGGGATGCAGCAAAAGCAGTTCTTAGGGGAAGTTTTATATCTCTAAATGCTTACATGAATAAAATAGGGGAAAATGAGATCAATGATCTGGGCATACAGCTGACAAAGCTAGAAAAAGAGCAAATTGAGAACCCCCAATTAAATACCAAATTAGAAATACTGAAAATCAAAGGAGAGATTTATAAAATTGAAACCAAGAAAACTATCAAATTAATAAATAAAATAAAGAGCTGGTTTTATGAAAAAACCAATAAAAATGATAAATCTTTGGTCAATTTGATTAAAAAAAGAAAGAAGAAAATCAAATTACCAGTATCAAAAATGAAAAGGGTGAGTTCACCTCTAATGAAGAGGAAATCAAAACAATAATTAAGAATTATTTTTCCCAATTGTATGCCCATAAATTTGACAATGTCAGAGATATGGATGAATATCTACAAAAACATAAATTGCCCAGGTTAACAGAAAAGGTAGTAAATTTCTAAATAACCCCATCTCAGAAAAAGAAATTGAGCATGCCATCAATGAACTCCCTAGGAAAAAATCTCCAGGGCCAGATGGTTTTACATGTGAATTCTATCAAACATTTAAAGAACAACTAATTCCTATACTTTGTAGTCTATTTTGGAAAATAGGTGAAGAAGGAGTCCTACCAAATTCTTTTTATGACTGAAATATGGTACTAATACCCAAACCAGGTACAGTCAAAACAGAGAAAGAAAATTATAGACCAATCTCCCTAATTCATATTGATGCTAAAATTTTAAATAAAATATTAGCCAGAAGATTGCAGCAACTTATCACGAGAATAATACACTATGACCAGGTAGGATTTATTCCAGGAATGTAAGGCTGGTTCAATATTAGGAAAACTATTAGCATAATTGACCATATCAACAATGAAACTAGCAGAAACCATATGATCATCTCAATAGACGCAGAAAAAGCCTTTGACTAAATACAACACCCATTCCTATTAAAAACACTAGAAAGCATAGGAATAAATGGAACCCTCCTTAAAATTATAAATAGCATCTACCTAAAACCATCGACAAGCATTATTTGTAATGGGGATAAGTTAGATGCATTCCCAATAAGATCAGGGGTGAAACAAGGATGTCCATTATCACCCCTACTATTCAATTTGGTACTAGAAACGTTAGCTGTAGCAGTAAGAGAAGAAAAAGAAATTGAAGGAATTAGATTAGGAAAAGAAGAAAGTAAATTATCACTTGTTGCAGATGATATGATGATTTATTTAGAGAATCCTAGAGAATCAAGTAAAAAACTACTTGAAATAATAAACAACTTTAGCAAAGTTGCAGGATATGAAATAAACCCACATAAATCCTCAGCATTCCTATACATTACTGACAAAGCCCAACAGCAAGAGATAGAAAGAGAAATTCCATTCAAAGTTGCTGTAGACACTATAAAGTATTTGGGAGTCTATCTGCCAAGACAAACCCAGGCCCTTTATGAACATAATCATGAAACACTTTTCACGCGAATAAGGCCAGATCTAAATAAATGGAAAAAATATCAGTTGCTTATGGTTAGGCTGAGCTAATATAATAAAAATGACAATTTTACCTAAATTAATCTATCTATTCAGTGTCATACCAATCGAACTACCAAAAACTTATTTTACAGAACTGGACAAATTAATAACAAAATTCATCTGGAGGAACAAGAAGTCTAGATTATCTAAGGTATTGATGAAAAGAAATGCTAGAGAAGGTGCCCCAACCATACCAGATATTAAACTGTACTATAGAGCAGCAGTCATCAAAACTACCTGATTCTTGCTAAGAAACAGAGCTGTGAATCAGTGGAATAGGATAGGAACATAAGATGAAGAAGTCTACAACTATAGCAATCTACCCTTTGATAAACCCAAAGAGGCCAGCTTCTGGGCTAATAATTCACTATTTCACAAAATCTGTTGGGAAAATTGGAAAATGGTAGGGCAGAAACTGGGCATAGACCAATATCTTACACCATATACCAAAATAAAGTCAAAATGGCTTCATGATTTAGGAGTAAAGGCTGATACTATAAGTAATTTGGGAGAGCAAGGAATAGTTTACTTATCAGAATAATGGAAAAGAAAAGAATTCATGACCCAACAAGAGTTATAGAGCATTACAAAATGCAAAATGGATAATTTTGTTTATGTGAAATTGAAATGATTTTTGTACAAAAAAAAGCCAATGCAACAAAAATTAGGAGGGAAATAGAAAATTGGGAGAAAATCTTTACAACTAGTGTCTCTGATTAAGGCCTCATTTCTAAAATATACAGGGAACTGAGCCAAATATATAGGAAAACAAGCCATTTCCCAATTGAGAAATGGTCAAAGGATATGAACAGGCAGTTTTCAGAGGAAGAAATCAAAGCTATCTATAAGCATATTAAAAATGCTCTAAATCACTACTGATTAGAGAAATGCAAATCAAAACAACTCTTAGATACCACATCTCTCCTGTCAGATTGACTAAAATGACAAAACAGGAAAATGATAAATGCTGGAAAGGATGTGGGGAAATTGGAACATTGTTGCATTGCTGGTGGAGTTGTGAGCTGATCCAGCCATTTTTGAGAGCAATTTGGAACTATCCCCAAAGGGCTAGAAAAATGTTCATACCCTTTGACCCAGCAATACCACTTCTAGGGTTGTATCCCAAAGAAATCACATAAGTGGGAAAAGGACCCATATGTATAAAAGTATTTATAGCAGCTCTTTTTGTGGTAGCCAAGAATTGAAAATCAAAGGGATGCCCATCAATTGGGGAATGGCTGAACAAGCTGTGGTATATGAAGGTAATGGAATACTATTGTGCCATAAGAAATGGGGATGATACGGACTTCATAACAACCTGGAAAAACCTACACAACATAATGCTGAGCAAGTGAAGCAGAGCCAGGAGAACATTATACACAACCACAGATATATGGATTCTGTGAGGACCAACCCTGACAGACTCTGCTCCTCTCAGCAACACAAGGTACAAAGACAACTCCAAGGACTCACAATGGAGAATGCTATCTACATCCAGAGAAAGAACTATGAAGTATGATTGCAGATTGAGGCACACTTCATGCTAGCCTTCCCCCCCTTTTTTTTTTCTTTTCTCTCTTTGGTTTTTGTTTTTGGGTTGTTCTTTTTTTGGTCCTGTTTCTTCTTTTGCATGATTCATTTCATTGATCTCACTTCTTCTCCGTAACTTGACTAGTGTGTAAATTAATTCAATGCAAAGTTATACGTGGAAGCTATATGGGATTCCATGCCCTCTTGGGGAGGGAGTGGGGAGGGAGCGAAGAAAATCTGGAACTCAAAATTATGTAGAACTGAATGTTGTAAACTAAAAATAAAAATTTATATAAAAAAATACAAATTAAAAAAACAAATGATTTCTGCATACAAAAAAATCTGTTCACATTCACGTATATGTATATTGGTTAAGCTTATGGCCCCTCTCTAAAAATGTTTTTATATGTATTAAATTAAACAGGATTATAAAAGAAAAATATAATGTAATATATATGTATTCCAAACTTCACCAAAAAAATCTTTTTTTGGACTCAGTCAAAGGGCTTCATGTGAGGACCTAGAGGGCCACATGTGGCATTAAGGCTGCAGATTCCCCACCCCTATCTAAGACACCAAGCTGCAGAGAGGGTGTTTTCCCAGTTGGCAGATGGAGTTTTTTCAACAAAAGCTCTCTACACTGATGACTGATGAAAGCTAGAAGTTCATAACAAAGAAGGAAAAATGTTGTACACACACATTAAGATAATGTGTACAAAGCACTTTGTGAGCATTGATGATATAGTTATTATGACTAAATTACTTTGTATATTTAAATGATCATAATGTACCAGTGGGAACTATGTGAAAGGAAAATTCACAGTATCCTTTCAATTTTTTTTTAATGAAGTCAACTGTATCATTGGGACAGCTTAAGTAAGCTAATGAATGATAGACTGTTTTAATTTTTTATCCACTCCAATATATAAGAAAGGATTAGGAAATGCTAGGCTTGAGAGGAAGCATGGTATAGGGCAGTGGGGTCAAATGGAAATGGAAATGGGGGTTAATTGAACCTAATGATAAACACATACATACATATACATGTGTGGATATATATATATATATATATATATATATATGTATATATGTATATATATACATATATATATATATCCACATGTGAGACATGTGTATACATTTGCTATGTTTTAGTGTATTTTTATTTAGTTTATTAAATATTTATCAACTATATTGAAATTTTGTTCCCGGGTGATTCAGGAGAGTTGTGAGCCAGAATGAGTCGTTTGGGCCATGCTTTTTTGACTTTCTGGTGAGGCATAGAGTACACTTGACTTACTATCAGGAAGATCTTGGATCTAATCCCTCCTCAGATACCTGCTGACTCTAATCCTGGGAAAGTATTTTAAACTGTCTGTCTTAATTTTCAACTGTGTAAAATGAGGGCATTTTGCACCATCACTTCTAAGGTTTCTTCCATTTCTAATTTTATAAAAAAAATGATTATCATTTTCCTCCCATTTTAGAATATATGGATAAATAGATAGACAGATATAGATGTATACATATATCTCAGTATTCATAGATAAATACATATATGAATACATATACACATACACTCATGTCTATGTATACTAAGCATAGTGCCTGGTGTGTGTGTGTGTGTGTGTGTGTGTGTGTGTGTATGTGTGTGCGTGTATGTATATATATATGTGTATATATATGTGTATATATATATATTTATGAAGCTACAATTATATTGATTTCATAGATGCATATATATATACAATTATATATGTTATAAACTAATATTAAATATTTGAATGCTATTTGTTATTAACTAAGAATCTAAGACCAATCATTGAAATGATTTCTGCATACATGGCCTCTCTCTAAAAATGTTTTTTTTTTTAAATTCATTAAATAAATTGCACACAATTACAAAGGAAAGAAAATATTATATAATACACACACACACATATATCATTATAATTGGTTTCCTTTGTAATACTGTGATACAATAGATTACAATATACTATAACCCATATTATCAATTTAATTTAATTATATACAATTTAACTTGTTTTAAATATGCATATGTCATGTTATATACATATATATATATATATATATATACATATTCCATAAATATATTTGCCTATATGCATGTATATATATATATGTGTGTGTATAATTTTAATTCATACGTATCAATTTCATAACTCTTGGCTATACACTAGCCTTAAAGATCATTGTTCGGTAGTGAAGTAATTATTGGCAAAGACTAGCTATATGGCCATCAATTTATCTTATTTATAAAGTGGTGTGAGTTGATTATGTTTAGCGCATATACTTCTATGACATACCTCTCAATCTGTTCAAAAACAACATCCAATCATTCAGAGTCTAGGCTATAAGAGGGAAAATTGACAAAGCATTTGGCTTTTCCCAAATGGATGAAAAATAGCACGATTTGTGGATCCAACTTAGACTGAAGCTAAATGTTGAGGGCATATTAATGACTACCCAATTACTGACTCCTCAATTTCCCTCCTCTTTAATCTCTAGGAGGGCTGCAAGTTACACATAGCTTTACTATTGGTGAGGTTCTGTGTTCTGGTGCACATGACATCTGCCTATGGCACACCTGCCAAGACCACACCACTGCCAATCTTTACTATTCTGTTCTAGGTTCAAAGCAAAGCAAAGCAAAACAAAACAAAACAGATCTCAATGTAGGAAAGACTTTATTAAGAGCAATTCTATGTGTTGTATCCAAAATATGTACAACCTGCTATTATGCATGTAATTCCTTTCAATGGGTTTGTTTTATGTGACTCAGTGGACTATAACATTTAATCCATTATTTTTATTTTTCCACCCTCACTTAAGGAGCCCCTCTGCCAAGAGAAGAAAAAAGTGTGCCTTTACTCACACAGTACACCTTTCAAAACAAGCTGGCTCTTTTTACTACTTCTAAATACCCAAATGTTTCTATTTAAATACTTTGCTTGGCTTCCTGACATTTTTAATACCCAAGCAAGATTGTCATTGTGTCAGTAATAAAATAAAATGGCTGATTTGTCCAAGGACACTTGGAATGTAATAGTTGCAGCCAGAGACCTCCTTTAATTATGTGAAATATTCCCTCCTGGCTCAAGATGACATGTTATCCTGAAACCATTAAACAATGGCTTTCCCTATCATCCACCAACATAAGAAAGTCAACATCAGTAGAAATGAATCACATGAATTAATGAAGCATATAATGAATTGGGGGGAGGGGCTATTGGATATGGAGTCAGAATTCCCGAGTTCAGATCTTAGGTTTCTCATTTATTTGTTGTTGTTACCATGGCCAAGGCACTTAACTTCTCTAGCTTTTTTCCCCATCTTTAATTTTAGGGGATTGGGTACATGACCTTTCAGGTACCTTCAAGCATAAACCTATGAGCATCTTACAAGGATTGTACTTAGAGTTGGTTTTCTTTAAATATCACATTTCAGAGGGGAAAAATAAAACCAAAAATTAAGAAACAAATGAACAACAAGAACAATAATATCTTACTGGTTGAAAGACTGTTGACCCATCTCTAGTTAGAACATAGATTTTTCAGCAGGCAATGACTTTTTCAGCTTCAAAAACATCTGCTTATGGGGGTATTAACTTTACTTTCTGTTTTGACTTTGGAAACAGTCCCAGACAGATTTTCACAGCATGTTAAATTATCATTAAATAAATCAAGCTAGAAGACTGCTGAATTGTGTGAACAAAGTGAAATAAAAAGAAATTCAACATTTTGAGTCAACATTTGCTGTCAACATTCACAACTGCTGAGCTGTTACAGTCAAAACTCCATCTGTCCACAACAAACAAATGATTTATTTGCCAGTCAAGCAAATCATATTTTTACTTAAAATGCATGTGGAGAAGATAAGTTTCCATGAAAGGACAATGTTATTTCCTAAATAGCCATATTAATTTGCATAAAGAGACTTATTAGTTAGAAATTAATCCCATCACAACACAGCAAAGATACCTTATTGCCAATGTGATCACTATAGAATGGCATGCTCATTTTTTTAACTATCTTAGTTGATCAACTGGTCTGGGATCTCATTGATTAGGAAGGTTTTGTAGAAACTAACAGTTAACATGACTGTTCATATTATGTGACTCTTGTCCATATCTTCCTATACAATTTCATGACAAGGGCTCAACTCTTATACAAACTGGCTGCATCTCTCGGCGATTCATTCATGTATTTATTTGTTTGTTTATTTTACCTTTTCAAGGCTCTTGCCAAAGTCCTAAGACTAAAAATTGCAGGGAAGGTTCTATCCTATATTTGTAGAAGGAGTTTCCTAATTCTGGTATTTCCTGTTCCTATCCTTAGCATTTCAATTAAAATAAACATTTGTACCTCTCAGTTAATGTACTTATTATAAATACATGTACAGATATGTGTGTATGCATATGTGTGTATGTATATGTGTATAAATATGTATATGTGTGTATTTATACATACATATATTGTGTGTATATATGGGTAGGGGTAGTGATGGGTGATGTACATGTAGATATGTGTGTGCTTATATATACATATATACACACATATGTGTTTATATGTATATGTGTTTTGTATTTGTATATAGATGTTACTCATGTCTGTGATTTTGCATCTATCTTTCTTCTACCTGTATCTTTAATCACAGAACCAACACCCTGGTTCAGGTCCTCATCACCTCTCCCCTGGACTACTGCAATAACCTCCTAAATCATGTCCCTGCCTCATCTCTACCCACACCAATCCATTTTCTACCCACACCGATCTTTATAAAGCATATATCTGAGCATATCACCAACACTATCAATCCCTCATCTCAGTTCTCTAAGCTGTAGTGGCTTCCTGTAACTTTCAGGACCAAATATAGCCTCTCCTGTTTGACATTTAAAGCTCTTCATAACATGGCCTACATTTACCTTTCTAATATCTTACACTTTCTTCACTCTGCAATGGACCTACAGTGGCTTATTTCCTGAAAAAAAAAAAAACACTGCGTCTCCCATCTCCAGGCTTTTATGCCATGATTGCTCTGCAACGTTTCTCTCTGCCTTTTAGTTTCCCTGGCCTCCTCCAAGTTTCAATTCATATTCCATTCTTTGAATGAGGCTTTACTCAGCCATGGACGAGCCTGGCTGCTAGTGCCATATATCTCACATGTACCTAGTTATTTAAATATTTTCTTCCCTGGTACAATATAAGCTACTTCAAAGAAAAGACTGTTTTGCCTATCTTTGTATCCTCAGCTGTTATCACAGTGCCTGGAAGACAGCAAGTCCTTAATGAATACTTGTTGATAATTTAGCTATATCTCTCTATCCGTCTGTCTGTCTGTCTGTCTCTCTCTCTCTCTCTCTCTCTCTCTCTCTCTCTCTCTCTCTCTCTCGCTAGCTAGCTAACTATTGCCACATATACTTTGAAAATGGATTGAGTCTGCAAGTTATATGGAAACGAAGCAAGAAGCAATTTAAACACTCATTATTTTAGTTTCCTTTTTTGCCCCCAAAATGGATTCATGAACCAGGGCCTTCTTTTATGTTAATTGTTTAGACTTATCAAAATAATGAGTTTAGAAGAAGAATTTTATAGTGTTGCATAGAATGTTGATGCCAGCTCAAGTGGAAGTTCATCGTCAGGATACCTCTCTTAGTCTGGAGTGTTGATGCAATTTTCAGTCAAAATTGAAATTAAAAGCTCTTAAATTGACTTTTTTCATCATGCTGTTGCTCTCTAACATAATCTTCTTGGTCAATCCTGAATGTGCTACTACCCGGTACACCGAGAAGATTTAATGTTTCCGTATGATCGGATGTGCCAGGTGTGTCCTTGAATTTCCTTCAATATCAACTAAAATAGGTGAGATTCTGCACTAAGGCCAAAGGATAAGAAGCATAACAGCTATAACAGCAAGAGTCATGGTCGGCAGGGTGAGGTGGGGGATGGGTGAGGGCTGACTGGCTCCCAAAATATACAAAAGAGTGGAGAGACTTTTTTTCTCTGGCATAAAGAAATAATTAATATCTCTTTGCCCTTTTGCCTTAACCATCTTTTCCACAAAGAAGTACAGCTCTCAGGCTGTTTTTTTTTTCCTGCTAGCTATTCACTAGAAATAAAATCAACAGTCTTACATGGGACCACTACAGCTGCAAGGCCCAGGTGCTTAGTTAACACTCTTTTTTTTTCCTTCTCCCTAACAGGAACAGCAGTGGTGGCAGCAGCATCTGGATCTTTGGCCAGTTATATTGTGGAAAGTGCCTGGCACTGATACTGCTTATGTTGGCTTCTATGGGACTGCCTTAGGATCAGTTGGCTGTGGGGTTGGCTGGGATATTCTGCCCAGCTGGATGCCATACCCCTTTGATAATCCTGTCATTGTCAAGAATTTACTCAAGTTCATGTGTCTAAGACTAAAATCCTGTTCGCATTTCTCATGATCTCTTCCACATGTAAGACTCTTTTTTGAATAGAACAAAGTGGGTCCAAAAGCATTGGGACATAGGCAAAAATGCTGCTCTAAAGCCCCACTGGCTGCCTCACATTTTGTCAATTATTAATCCACAGACTACATTCTATGCCACCAAATTTATTTTTCACTAAACTACATAAGAAAAAAATCCACTAAAATAAAATCTCAAGATGACAGGTTTATAACACAGCTGAAAAGATTAACAGCTTTTACCTGGAAAATGTCTTATTTTAAAATGAAAAGGCAAAGAACAAATCCAGTTGGATAATTTTAGACAGAAGGATTGGCAGAATATTTGCATAAAATAATATTATTTTCTTTAAGAGGTATATTATTTCCTTTTCATAATTTACCCCAAACTGTTTTTACATCTTGATTCTCAGTTTTTTCTCATTATTCATCCATTGTGATGATGATGATGATGCCACCATAGAGTATAGAGAATAGGGAGATGGACTGGAAACCAGGAAGATATGGATTCAAATCATGTCAGATATATAGATAGATAGATAGATAGGCAGACAGACAGATAGATAGATAGAATTTGTGTTATTTTACTTCATGAATGAATGTGATTTTGTTTCTAAGGAAAAGCTAAGAGATAAACAGCATGATAGATATGTATCTTGTTGATAAGATCATTAATATAGAGATAGATACAGATGTAGACATAAATGTAGGTATGAATATGGCTATAGATATTCATAAAATATATGGACAGCTAGGTGGCCCAGGGGATAGAGCATTGGGCCAGAACACACACACTCCTAAATTTCACAAACCATTGTTCATAGAAATTAATCAACAACTTTTGGGATTATTTTATGATCACACATGAGAGATTGTACCTATTCCCCAAGGTTTTGCTTTTTAACCTGCAAGCGCTTCTTTTGTATAAATGGATGACAGCTTCTTTTATACATTCCCAAGCTAATTCTTGTTGCAAAGAGCCAAGCAATATGTATTTTGTCAGTCTTGCCCTGATGGCCAACACAGGTTACTCTATAAATGTTTGCTTTTTTTACATCTTTTTTTAAAATCTCCTTTCTGTTTTTCCAAAGCATACCTGAATTAATCCCACTTTGATCAAACTCCTTTGGACATAAGAATAAAGGTGCAGTATGGGAAAAGCATACAGTCTTTGGAGTCACCAAGGCTAGATTCAAATCATATCTGTTATGCTTACTATCTATATGATATTGATAGACATTCTAGTCCTCATTTTTTCCAACCACAAAACTGAGACTACATAGTTTATGAAGTCATTTTCTTTACTTCTTTAGTTCTATAATTCATTACACATACACACATATTATATGTATGTGTGTGTATATATGTGCGTGTATATATATGTGTGTGTATATCCCTGTGTATGTATATATGTTCATATATTAATACATATGTGTATACATATATGTAAATACATGTGTGTATATATATATATATATATATATATATATATATACATGCACACATATATATCCTTTAAGGTATTTATTTTTCCCTTAGCTTCACTCAATCATTAATAGATAGATGATAGATAAATAGAATGATAATAATAGAAGACAGATAAGTAGATATATACATAGACAAATGATAGATTATTCTATTGATTGATAGCCTTATGTGTGTAAGGGCAAAGTCTCACCCACACACCAAAAAATATTCTCCCCATTTCATCTTCCTTCCATTCTTTTTTCCCTCTACCTATTCTACTTTAGTGAGTCAGAAAGAGATACAAAATCATGTCAGAGGAGCAAGGATAATACACATGATATGGCTGTATAATAGCCAAGGAAATTCATAGTTTTCTATGTGGAATTGACTTGCAACTATATGCCGTCAAATTTGAAAGTAGTTTCATCTACTTCCTCCCTTTCTATTCATGGTATGTTTTGTCATAAAAAACAACATATATGACAAATTTAAAAAATTCTTATTCACTCATTTTTCCATTGTTTTTCATTAATAGTATTTCAGAAATACATTTCTGTATTTTTTTTTCATTTCAGAGGGATATCATCCCTTCTGCTTTATAAAATAAATAAACTTATGTATACAAATTTGGTATGCATAACATTGCTAAGAGAAGATACTATTCTAAGTCCAGACAACCAACTTAGCAAGGAACTTTTGGAGCATATATGTCATGGAGACTGCTTATAAGTGTTGAAATATGTTTCTTGATGTAGTGTTGATATTTGAGCTGTTTTTAAGAGATAAATGTATTCATCCTTGTGGTATTTTTCCAAAGACTCTATTTTGATCACCTATATAAGGAGAGCCTTTGTTTCCAGATCTGTTATAAGCCTGGGCTTGAATTCTTCTGGCTTGAGGCATGGTCTTATTTTAGTCACAGTTACTGGTCCTTAGGGAATACCTCTACTCCTAGCTACACACACACACACACACACACACACACACACACACACACACACAATTACACATGATGGTTTGCTATATTTTGAGTTCAAAATTTCTGGAGTTTTAGAGCTGGAAGGAAATGTGGACATCATATAATCTGAACTCATGTCACAAGTGGGAAAAAATCCAGAAAAAGCTAAGTTAGTCAACTATGATCAGCATGATGAGTATAGAGTCTAAGAGACTTGAACTCAAATTCTTCCATATCAGCTATGTGACTTTTAGGAAATCTCTCAGCTTCTCTGTGCCTCAGTTTCTTCATCTGTGGAGAACAAACCCCATAGCCTCTAATTTCCTTTCTAGTTTGAAAACTATAAACCTACAACTAATGTCATACAATTAGCTGATGGAATTACCAGGATTAGAATCTATGTCTCTTATACTAAAAGTATAGTTATTTACCATGGAAAATAGTGAGTTTTGTCCTCACTGAATGTCTTCCAATAAAAGTTAGATGACCACTCGATGGGGACCTATCACAAAGGATTGCTGTTTGGATGTGGGTTCTACTGGATAGACTGTGAAATCTCTTCCAATTCTGAAAATTGCAAATACTCTGGTTGATTCTCACTCCATCAAGGCCTTCACTCTTTTATATTCATAGGACAGCCTCTAAGTTGTGAAATATAATAAATTAATTTACTATTCAGTGTGAAATGATCACAGAAGTGCATAGAGGGATTTGACTTCTAATTAATTTGTCAGATCCTACTGAGTCACTCTTCCTGTGTCATCCCTTCTATCTATGACTGTACATAATTTCCCTTTTCCTCAAAGTATGTTTTGTTTTCTGTATATTTCTGTCTATCCCTCTGTGTTTCTATTTGTCTCTGGTTGAAAAGCTATAGGCAATTTCCACTTAAATATAAATAATATTCCTGAAGTTAGTATCTCAGTTAGGACTTGGAATAGATTTTCTCATAGCAATAAGTATATAAATGTATATATTTCCTCCCCTCCAGCTCTTTAAAAATCTCCCTAAAAATAAATCAAAGAATGAAACAAATATGTATTGAACATCTTATGTCTGGCCAAGGCACTGTATAAATGAGGGAAGATAGCAATACTAATGTAATTGTACATGTATGGAATGATAAGTCTTCATGTAGTATTAATAGTACAATGGGGAAAAGAAAAAGTAATTATTGAATCTTATTATAGAACATTTTATTCTGTAGAATTTAGAATTATAGAATATTTAGATTATAGAATAGGACTCTAGCTATGGAATTGGATGGGATCATAGAGACCATCCAGTACAACCCCATTATTTTGTACAACATGAAATTGAAATTCTAGGGGATTCAATGACTTATAGAGAAGGTCATACATTTAGCAATGATCAGAGTCTAAGACCTCTGATTCCAAAATCAATACAATTTTCATTGTACCATTATTATTAATGTAAGCTGGTTACCCATAAAGAGTTCATGTAGAAAGTGGAGTTTAATTTGGATCTAGTTACAGGTATGGAAAACAACCAAACATTCGGGACATACAGACCAGACTTGCAAGTTCATTCATCTGGCAAACTCCTTCTACCAGTGCAGATTGATACTTTCTCTGCAACTTAATTTTAGAACCTCCAGGGGAACTGAAAGATTTAGTGACTTGAACTGGGTCACATAGCCAGCACATGTTAGAAGTAGTTCCTGAATGCGGGACTTTCTGGCAGTCTCCCATTCATACTATCAGGCTTATAGCACAAAGCCCTAAGGCTAGAGATCCATGAACAAAAGAGTAAGAATAAGGATAAGAAAGGCGCATGCTTGTGAGGATTAGTGAGGAGATGAGCCTGATTGAAGCAAAATCTAAATATTTTTGAAAGATGAGGGAAAAGTATTGGATAGATATATAAGACCAAGAAGAACAGGTAAATAACTTCCTACTTCACATGGTAGGCAATTGAGGGTCATTATAGTTTCTCAAGCAGAGTAATAACTTGATAAAATGGTGCTTTAGGAAGATTTGTCTGATGGTAGTTTGAAATATGGATACCAATTGGTATAAGTAGAATGATTGGGGACAAACTAGGAATTCATTGAAGTCATCCAGGTATAAGGTGATGAGACAGTGGAAATTGAAAATGGAAATTCAGACTTTTCAGGAAAAAATATAATAGTATTTGCTGACAGATTACATGTAAGGAATAAAGAAGAGGTTTTGGTTACTGCACTTTCTTTTTCACTGTAGTACTCTAATTCAATGTGTCAAATTCAAATAGAAATGGGAGCCATTAATCCATACAAAAGGATCTTTGCACAGTGTATATTAACTTAGTTTTAAAATGTAATATTAGCTATATTTTATAGCATTTTAAAATTTTGTTAAATATGTCCCAATCATATCTTAATCTGGATCAGACAGCACTTGGTAGTGTTGTAGGCCCCAGGAGGGCCCCAGGAGCCACATATTTGACTTGAGGGGAAAAAAATCCAACCAGCTGCCAGATTTTACAGATTGATTGTAACTCAGAATCTCACTGATTTTCCCCCCTCTAATCTCTACTCTTAGGGCTAATCCCATAGTTTAGACTTTCTTCTTCTTTCACATGGACTATTGCAATCCTTCCTTAATTGCTCTCTCAAATTTCTCTACTCTCTAATCTATTCTCCACATAGCTATTCCTAAAGCAGAAGTTCCTGATCTTTTAACATCTTGGGATCATTTGATGGTCTGGTAAAGCCTATGGATCCTTTCTCTGAATATTTTTTTATGCATAAAATAAAATGCATAGGCATAAAAAGGATATTGACAATGGGGAATCTCTCTCTCTACACACACACACACACACACACACACAACACACACACATATATATATATATGTGTATATATATATACATATATATATATATATATATATATATATATATATATATATATATATATACATATATATACAGAAAGAGAGAGAGAGAGAGAGAGAGACAGCAAGAAGGGCCTTCAGAGGCCATGTAGTTTAGCCCTCTTACTTTCAGTTAATGAAACTGTGGCCTAGAGGGGATAAGTGACTAAGTCAGAGGGTAGGGATGTCTGATACATTCTCCCATACAATTTAGGGTAGATATCTTAAAGGGTATTAATATCATCTGTGAGAATTGGTTGACTCAGAGGAAATAAAAAGTCAATTTGTTGACATCACTACCTGATTACCTGAGTACAAAGCAATCTTGAACTCCACATAGCAATCTCAAAATAATTGTCTCACTAGACTCATGAAAAAGATGGGTGATTTAGACAAGGGACTTTGACTCAGCTGGGTACTTGTCCTGGTTGAATATCCTCCTACTATCACTAAGTAAATCTTTCATTAACTGTTGAATGATCTACAAGTGTGTGATTTTATTCAAATAACAAACTTAAATGATAAAAGCCCTGGAATTAGTCATACCTAGTTCAGACCCCAAAGTAGCAAACATCAGTGACAAAATGTGAAGCCAGGTCCTTTGACTCCAGAGCCGGGTTCTTTTTTCACTGCACTCTACCAACTCCGGTGGTGCAACCATGAGCAAGACATTTTCTGGCTGCTTTAGCTATAGTATAAAATACCAACTACTTTGTTTTGCATTAATAGCCCTTGACAATATGACTCCAGTGTACTTTTCCATTCAATACTGCACCTTACTTCCTTTTATGAACTCTTTGTTCTAGACAAACCTACCTATTCAGTGTTGCTCAGGCATGACATTCCACCCCTCAATGCCAGAATTTACAACGTATACTCCAGGAGGAACTAGCCTTCTCATCATGACCTCTAAAAATTCCTTACAGAAAGATTCTTCTCATGTGGCACTTTTTTTCCCCAAGTAGTTTTCAGGTTTTATCCTTCTGGTAACCTTCAAATAGTAAAGAGAGTATACATTATACATATGCATATATGTGTATGTGTGTGTGTGTGTCTGTATAGATATGTATAGGCATATACATACAAATCTTATCTTTCTCAGCCCACCACCCAAAGAACCCCAAAAAACAGTATGTGAGCTCCTTAAAGACATAAGCTACTTTATTTCTAGTCTTTGCATCCAAAAAAACTTAGTGCAATGCCTAATTGCCTAGTAAATTAGAGATTCCTAAATGTTTTTTGATTAAATGAATAAATCATTTATTCAACATTTGGTAACTTGGGGTACATTAACTTGTTTACATAAATGTTTGATAACAGTATTTTAATAAAATTGGTTTCTTTTCTAATTTTCTATATTTTATTTTGTGCCATTAAAAACATTAGACTTGAAAGGGGTCCAATATTTTGATCACACTGTCAAAAGAGGCAATCTTACACACACTCATACACACACACACATTGCTAAGAACTTTTGAAATAAAAAAGGAACCTTTGAAAAGAATCTCTGTACTGTCAACTAGGAGAATCTATATTATACTTTTCTTGGATGAGAAGGATTTTATTATTCTCCTGAAAGCATAATCATGGTAGCTTACTGAAATGATTTCTCTTATACAGAGTTAGCTACCATATTCACACAACCTTTGGTTTACTGCTCTTCTGGGATATAGATAAAATCTACTGTCTATAATTGATTCACACAGGAAGACACACAGAGAGTCATATCAACCTCAAATCTGAGTTGAAGAAAAGGACAGAACTCAGAATAATACTGCTCATTAAACACTACTGCAATTTGCTATGTACTTCCTATATAGCAGTGATGATTTTAATCATTATGATTCTCCAGAAAAGAAGCACCAGTCTCCAGCTATTCACCAGTGAATGTATACTTCTGACACAGTCTTTTAAACCTTTAAGTTGTCACTTTTCTGTGTGTGTGTGTGTGTGTGTGTGTGTGTGTGTGTGTGTAACTTAAAGCTGTTAGCTCTCCATTGACAATATGGAAGTTATTGTCCAGGAAGTATACAAGTCTATTTATTCATGCTTATTCACAAATCTCAGGAATGTCTCAACAAGGCAACCACCCGGCTTTGTTTTATTTATATTTTTTCTCTGTTAATCTTTCTTAACAGCTCTAGGGAATATCAGACTCTGTTTCCATATGATTCCAGATGGAAAGTAGCAAAAATTCATACATGTTTTCTAATATGGGACACTTGAATAAAGATGGTGATGCTGATGCAAATGGGGCTATTTAAAAACTAGAGTTTGGGAGAGGAAAGATTATGGGTGATATAGGCTGAGAAAAGAGTTTGGACTAACTGTCCACACAAATACTTTCTATTTTTTTAGGATCTATAATTCTCAAATATTTTTCATAAATTGTTGGAAAAGTATAAATACTATAAAAATAAAAGGAAACAAATATCAATGAAAATTGAGGCACCAAATGACTAAGAGAAAGAAAAAGAACTAGAAAGAAAAAAAGATCCATTTGATTTGTCAGGAAGAAGGCCATCTGTAATTTTTGAGAAAGTGATCTCAATGTTCAAAGGGAGTGAAAACCATATTTCAGGAAGTTCATGGCTAGAACAGAAATGAAGGAATGGATTCTTAAGTATGTGTTAAATCAATCTAAAGCAAAAGTAAGAAAAGAGATTGGAAAATCCTTTAGGAGACACACACATATGTGCATGTATGCATGTATGTGTATATGTAAGAGTATATATGTGTGTGTATATATGTGTATGTGTGTATACATACACACAAACTTCCCCAACCCCTGGAGAATGGGAAGAGCCCAAGGAATGCCAACATTGGGTAGGCTAAACAGGCAGTGCACAATCAAGGGACTACTGTCTGGAGGAGTTGAAAGAGAATAAATTATAATTGCAGATGAAGGTATTTTGATTAAAGATGAAAGACACATTTTGATATTGCAAATAAGGACAAAGGATTAAATGTAAGAAACATGGAATGTAGAGGTGAAGACAAGACTTTTACCTTTTTCTGCCATGAGCTTAAAGAAGGGGACAATTGTTTTCTCTGAGAATAAAGATTCATTTATGATTAGAAAGGAAGAAACAGAAGATTTAAGAAGAAAAACAAATGTCAGTTTTGGTTGCATGATTGGCAAAATGTCAAGGTGGCAAAAGACAGGAAAATTATCTCTTTCATTGCGGTATCAAACCTTAAAAGTAATTAGGAGGACCAGAATGAGGATTCATCTTTCATAGGATTTTTCTCACTCTTTTTGTTTGAACCAATTTTTTTTGAATTGAATTCTAAAAATCTATTTAAGGAAGATCTCATTCTTTTATCCCCTCTGAAAGATTGAGGTGACCTGCTCAGTGGCGGCATGAAATTTAAAGAAAATATGGCTTGGAATCAATAAACTTAGGTTATAGTTCTAGCTCTGTCACTTACTAGCTTTGTGAACTTTGATAAGCCAGTTAATATTTCTGAGCCTCATCTCTCTCTCTCTCTCTCTCTCTCTCTCTCTCTCTCTCTCTCTCTCTCTCTCTCTCTCTCTCTCTCTCTCTCTCTTTCTCTCTGTCTCTCCCTCTCTCACATACACACACACACACACACACACACACACTCACACACTCAAATTGTGAGGAATATGTTAGTAAGGAAATTCAACAGAATAGGTCCTACACTAGGAGTCAGAAAGTATAGATTTGAGTCTGTCTGGGCTCAATGATTTAACCTGCTCTAGTCATATAGTGTCCAAATGGTTCTATTATCTTATTGATGAAGTCACTGTTTCAGTTACACAAATATCAACTCATCCACTCCTTGCCATTCCTGTCCAATTTTCATCTAGATCCTTCCATAAGGTCAACAGAGGAGGTCCATTCAATAACTTGGCTTTCTTTCCCTTGACAAGATGTGGATATCAATTGGCACACTAGCTGCGGCTGGTTATCCCTTTTTCTTGACCTTGATATTTTTCATTTCAATATTTTGTGGATAATATGCTTTACTTCACTTCTTTATAATTTCTCAGCTGCAAAAGATGAAATATTAGTGACACTCTGCAACCAGACTGAGGATGGAATAAGACGATATATTTAAAGCAATCTGTACCCTTAAAGTTATTCAGACTCATAAAGTATGAAATTTTTGGAGCATGAATATCAGTCAGAGCATTAGTTGAAGGAATTAAGCATAATAGGATCAAAGATTTAGAAATGGAAGAAAACTCAGATGACATCACGCTCACTACGTAATTTTACTGTTGAGTAAGCTGAGGCATATAGAGGTGTAGGTATTTGAGCAGGCTCACACAGCTAAGTGTTGGAAGTGGGATTTGAACTTGGGTCCAAATTCAGTATCCTGTCCACTATGACATTCTATCTCTCAGTTACCAAAAGAAAAGAAGAGTCAAGGGTGATGTGATTACCTTTTGTAAGTATGTGAAGAGGAAAAGAATATCGTCATGGTGTAAAGAGATTAGTTATGTTTGGTTTATCCCTGGGACAGGCCAGGGGTGGGGGGGTGGGATAGAAGCAATGAATAGAACTTAAGAAGCACATTTAGGTTTGAAGGTAGGAAAAATATCCTAACAAGGAGAGAATTCCAAAGGATTATGGATTGATCCATAAATTAGTAGTCCACCAGAGATCTTAAAGTAAAAGTAGGAATATAATTGTTTATAGCAAGCTGGCATTTGGTGTTATTTCTTCTTTTCCACATAAACACACACACACATATCCTTTCATATATATTTAACATTAATTATATTAATGACATTAACATAATTAATCAATTATATTAATTTATATATTGTTATATACCTTCTTCACAGTATATTACCAATAAAATCAAAAAGATAAATACTTTCAGAATTGAAATGGGTGTGTGTGTGTATGTGTGTGTGTTTATGTGGGTGTGTGTATGTGTATGTGTGTATAACAAAATTCTGGAAAAAACACTGTTTTTACAGTCTTTTGACTTAAGGTCAATTCTTTGCTCTGCTTCTTATTATTTACATTACAACTGCTCTGGACTTGAATTTTGGCATGTGTAAAATGAACTATTTGGAATATACAGATTTCTACTGATGAATTAATGAATATTTAAATTGATACCTGAAGCCTTCCCAAGTGGCAGAGGAAAGGAAAACTGGCTATAGTCAGAAATTTTCCATTTTAGGATAACAGATTTCAAAGGTATCAGAGGGAGAATAATAGGATGCCATGAACTGGAATTCCATAGGGGAAGTTAGCCCAGGAAGCCTGGAAAAGTATACAAGGATGCATTTCTGAGGACAGAAAGTGAAACAATGAGTTGGATTAGTAGACAGCCTCTGAACTTCCTTCCAACTCTGAGATTTTGTGAAGCGTATAGAAAAAAAAAAAAAGTTTCCACTAGAAGAGTTCATAAAAAAATCAACACAACTCAAGAATAGCTACTTCAATCTTTTTTTTTAACTAAAAGATAACCTCCATTAAGTGTAAAGACAGATAAAAATAGACAATAATAACATGTTCCCTCTGAGTTCAAACACTTTCACTGAGTTCAAAAATAGTTAATTATATTCTTTTATTAAATGTTTTTGAACTTCTCTTTAGCTTCTCTGTTCAATAAAAAAGGTTGCTTTTAAAATTTGAACTTCATTATTTTGAAGATTTGAAAAAGGTTTTCTGGGCATTCAAGGATCTCTTGCCCAAGTTTGTAGATGGGATTGTCTATTTCTCACTAAAGCAGTTACTATGTCTCATACCTCTTTGGAGCCCATACCTGACCTAACAAAGTGTCTTGCATACATCTGAGGCTGAATAAATATTTGTTGAAAGAATGAATTAATGAACTATCAGTAGCTACAAACTTCTCTACAATTTCATATCAATCAATGATCTTAATTAAAGCCATTAACAAAAATAAGCCCAATCATATTAAAATGGTGTTTATTTCCAAATGGGATAATCTGTAAATCCATGAAAAAGCCTATACTTTTACTAAGGGGAAGTTTTAAAGAATGTATTATTTTAATTTCTCTATTTACATAAAGTATTGCCTTTTTTATTCAATCAATGAGCATGTATTCAGCGCTACTCTATGGTAAACACTGGTTAAGCATTAAAAGGGACAAAAATTAAATCATACTAGTCCTCAAGAAGCTTAGATTCTATCAGGGGTAATGGATATGTAGAGAATGAATACAATGTGGTTTGACTTAAAGGGAACTAGTAGTTAAGGCAAAGGATTTATGTAAAATGCATACTTGAGTTGAGTCTTAAAGCAGTTAAGTGGTTCTATGAGGTAAATGAGAGATTGCATTACAAGCATGGCAAAGACGGTACAGAGGCACTGAGGCAGGAGATTAAGTGGTTGTTGTGAGGAACTACAAGAAATTAAGTTGAGTTAGTCCATAGAATGAGGGTGGAGTGTGGCATATATGGAACATCAAAAGGGAGGTTAGGGATGAAAGGGAACAAACTTCTATTAAGAGCTTACTATTTTCCAGCTACTGTGCTGAGTGCTTTAAACTTCTAATCTCATGTGACACACACAATAACCTTGTGAAGTAGGTTGTGTGTTATTAACTCAATTTAACAGTTGAAGAAACTGAGGCAAAGGTAGAGTAACTCCTACATCAAGTAAGTGCTGGGGAATGAATGTGAACTCAAGTGTTGCACACAATACTCTATCATTTAACTCAGTATATGTATATATATATGTATATATGTGTGTGTATGTATGTATATATATATATACATATATATGTATGTGTATGAAAAAAGGGAAGGAGGGAATGAGAGAGACAGAGAGAGAGACAGAGAGAGAGAGAGAGAGACAGAGAGAGACAGAGAGTGAGAGAGAGCTGAACTGGGAGACCATTGTATGTAATAACGGCAATATTGTAAAATGATCGAGTGAATTACTTAACTATTCTCAGCAATATAATGATCCAAGACCATTTCAAAGGACTTATGATGAAAAATGATATCTACCTCCAGAGAAAGAGCTTATGGAATCTGAATTCATATTGAAGCATACTTTTAAATTTTATTTTATTATTTTTTACTGCATTTTCTTTTGTAATATTGCTAAAATGGAATTACTTTGCACTACTACACAGGCATAATCTATGTCAGATTTCTTGCCTTCTCAAAGAGGGTACACAGGAAGGAGAGAAATAACCTGTTACTCATAATTTAAAAAACATGAATGTTAATTTTTTGTTTATATGTAATCGAGAAAAAATAATGTCTGTTGGGGAAAACATTGTGATGTCCCAAATAGTAGATCAGTTACCAATGTCCACTGTATAGAATTCTCACTGTCTCTCTCTCTCTCTCTCTTTCTCTCTCTCTCTCTCTCTCTTTGTTTCTGTCTATGTCTCTGTGTGTGTGTCTCTATTTATATATGTATGCATACATAAGTGTGTATACACATACATGTAGATATGCATGTACATATAAATGACATTTGCTATTTGTAGAAATTATAAGAAGAGAGAGGAAGGATTAAAGAAAATGAACTTAGAGTTGACAACACAGTAATATAATTTTTTACTTGAAGCAGTGAAGACTCTTTAGATGTTGAACCCTGGTCAAGCTATAAAGATTTTACCTGAGGAAAAAAATGAAGATTTTA
Source organism: Trichosurus vulpecula (assembly GCF_011100635.1). NCBI lineage: Eukaryota > Metazoa > Chordata > Mammalia > Diprotodontia > Phalangeridae > Trichosurus > Trichosurus vulpecula. The sequence continues at coordinate 231,959,942 of NC_050577.1, read as the reverse complement.
AAAATTAGATATATTCTTCCATATTGACTGCTGTAGCATGTCTCTTATTTTCTGTGTAATTCAGGAAAATATAAGTTGATTATTTATTTTGCCTGGAGCTTTCCACTGACGTCTTCAAATTTCTAACTGTGTTTGTGTCAGTTGTCACGAACCTTCTTCTGTTTTTATAGGACTAGAGAGGGGTTATTTGATAAATGATCATGTAGAATCTTGAAGATTGATGAGTTGTCCTAAACATCTCCACTATGTGAAATACATGTGATATTAGGCACAGAATGGTACGAGTGTGATCTTCTTTTGGGGATTTATGTTAAGCCATAAACAAGAGCTTCACTGAATGGGAAGCTAATAATGATGCAATCTGCACTAGTAGAGTGAGTTCCCGCACTGATTATATCCTGAACTATTTAAGAAAAATTGTTGCTCAAAACTACTGAATATTTGAATAGATGGTCACATTGGCAATCTTATTTGCAGGTACTTGACCCCATAGGTTTAAAAAATAAAATTATTCAATTTATTTAATGCATTGTGTATATTGTCCACCCCATTTTTAAAGGAATTAAAACAACAATAAATTAAAAATATATAAGCTTTATGAAAGGACATAGAGAGAATTCCACAGGACAAGAAGGTGTGAGTCTTCAATAGTTTAGCAAAAGTGAGAAGAGATCAATTAAATCATTCTATTACTATTAATAGTTATTCATGTTGGCTTCATTACTTACTAGTACTTACTATACTAGACTTACTAGTATAGATTTAATATTCTTGGGGATGGAGGGGAAAGGAGAGTAAGTCTCTTTTACTATTTGTTCTCCAAGCTTATCTTTGTACATGAGGCTTAGTTTAAGAAATTATTTGGGAAATGATGGTGTTATGAAAGTAATCATAAAAGCAGAAACAAATTTCATATCTGGGTTCAGCTGGATTTCAAAATTTAAAAGTGGAAGAAAGAAAGCCTTGAGAATGAAAGTGGTTTAAAAGCCACTGAGAAGTCTAAAATAAATTTTTTTAATGGGGCAGGAAGAGCTATACAGACACTTTTTATGGTACTTATCTCCATGTTTTTAAGAGAACACATTGTGAAGCATATAGAATGATTGGGCATCTAATGATCACCTGATAATAAAACATTGCTCTTAATGAGAATAATTATAGTTAATTTTATTTCACTTTTTTGGAAGTGAGTGTCCAGAGGAATTCAAGCAGTATAATGAAGAATCTTAATCTTATGTCATTTAAGATTGGTTGAAGGCCTAATGTATATAGAGTATAAATTGAATTGGATTATTCTTTTCCTCTCACTTGTCCCTAATGAACTGTACATGCTAAGGTACTAGAATAGATATAATTTAATTGTTGAGAAATTGACTGTGATCTATGCAAAATCATGGAATGTAAAAGAAGTTCTATAGTCCTCAAGAAGGGTCAATGTGTTGATTTTTAAAAGGAGATGAGAATAAAAACAAAGGCTTTAAAACATCACATAGATTTCTGGCCCAATTCTAGAACATATTACAAGGATGATGACTTGCCATCTTGAAAAGGAAATTGTGATTTAAAAAAAGTTAAAAAAAAAACAGGAATCAGAATGGCTTCACCAAAAGTATGTCATACCAGATGGAATTTTTCGTTTTTGACATGATAACTAAACTTAAAAATTAATAAATATTATAGATAAAACATAGGCATACAGATTTGGCCAAAGTATTTAATAACATTTATCAGGTTATGCAGAGCAGATGGAAAAATATGGACTAAAGAGTTGTGCAGATATAGAACTGGTTGAATGACTGGGCCCAAAGCATAGTAATTGCCAGACTTATTTTGACTTTAAATGAGATTTACTGTGGAATAGCCCTGGGTGCTCCAGTTGGGTTTATACTATTTAACACTTTGATCACTAATTTGGTTAGAGTTATCGCTGGCAATGTTATCAGATTCACAGATGACAAAATAATGGAAAGACAAGTTACTCAGAATAACATAGTCAAAACCAAAAATCTCAACAGACAAGACAATTGAGATGAATCAAATAAATTGAATTTTAATAGGGGGACACTTGAAATCTTATCATATAGAGGATGATTGGTTGGGCAAAGTTCATTTGAAAGAGATTTAAAAGTGGGTACTACATGGGTACTACTTTTTAGGAAGGACAAAGAAAGGTGGATAACTTGAGAGTGTTCAGAAGTTAAAAAAAATTGAATGGTCAAAATCCTCAGTTTTATGTGGTTCAAGCATTGCTTGAAGGAAGTAGTAATGTTTAAAGTGGAACAGGAAAAAAATAACCAGGTTTATCTTTTGGCTTTGAAACATTAAAAACTTCAAATATTAGGCTTGTTTTGCTTTGGCCCACAGACCATAACTGGTAGAAACTACAAAGAAACAGACTAGCTTAATTTAAGAAATAACTTCTTTAATAATTGAGCTACACAAAAGTAAAATTGGCTGCCACAGGAGGTAGTGAGTTCCCCATCGATTAAAATACCCACATAAGCCTGAGTGATGACTTATTGGAAAGATAAGAGAAAAGATTGTTTATCTGGTGTGGGTTCTACAGGATGTGCTTTGATGGTCCTTCCAACAGTGAAATAATGTGCTTCTCTCATATTCCTGGCTTTCATTACCTATATAAAATTTATTGTGAGTCAGTCATCCTCCCCAAAGTGTATTGATATGAAACATACACATTTTCCTTTACTAACTCCTCTAAATCTATAATTTGGGGCTCCAAATTTTATTTAATAGAAGGATCATTAATAAATCACATTGATTTTAGTGGTGTTGAAGGTCTAATTTGTGTCTTATTGGTGTTTTCCTATGATTCTTTCCTCATGTCAGACTTCTTCAGTGCCAAATTTCAGAACAAGATTTCCATGTGAAAAATACCTTTATGTGCCAAGAATGAGTTAAAGTTTCTATGTCTGTATCAATGCCCTGTCTATGTTGAAGGATAGATTTTATATCACCTCTTCTCTCTCCTCCATTTGCTCTCTATTTCATTTTTAATATTTTATAAACTATTTTGCTTAAGGTCATTGATAGTGGTTTCATGGTTACTTGTTTATTTTTAATTTTACATGTCTTGGACATATTCATTATTATGTATTGAAATAAATGTGCATGTGTTATGCCTTATTATACTATATGCTCTATAAGAATAATGATCCCATCTTTTGTAAATTTTCTTTGTATTCTATTCCAAAGGAACAAGTTTAGATTGTACTGAATGAAATGAAAAAGTAGGAAAGGAAAAGGTATTATCAGGAACATGGAATATTTTATAGAAAGAATAGAAAACCCTAGTATAAAGCAATATATGTATCCTAGGTTCTCAAGAAAAAGGTATCTAGAAAGAAGGAAATATGCACAATGGTAAACTGTCCTTCTATTTCACAGTTTTATGTGGGAACAGTGAGTGCTGTTTAAAATTAACATAAAGTGTTGTTTAACAAAATGCTGCTATACCACAACATGCATGAATGGGCTACAGGTGAGTAAATTAATTTATTTCCTCTTTCCAGAAAATCCTGTTTTTAACCATCCAAAACAAAGAGCTCTTAAACCAAGGTTTAAAGTAGGCAAAAGTGGAAAATCTACCACCTTTGACAAGTGCCAAACAGACAGTACATTGAATTGACTTCCTAAGCAAGTATTTTTTTTTTCATTTCTCAATCCAAGTTCCTTTGATCTCAATCAAATGATAGACCTTGATACACAGTCAAGGTATTTTTACATTCTTTTTAGGTAAAGAAAAGAGCCATGCTAATATTCTTCCCTTCATGTAGTGATAACATGTATATTTCTCATATTCCCAAGAGTGTTTAGGGTCCAAGGATCCATGAATGAATTACAATAACACATGAACACAATCTGCTCATCTGTGACAAATAGAATCTCTGTCCAATAAGGGCTGAATAGTGTGTGGTGCACTGTTTTCAGAGATAAAATTAAAATGTTCAATGAACACATAAAATTGGAAATTGTCTATGCAATGCTGCAATAAATATCTCTGAGCCTTGCATCAGGGTACAATAATTAGCCTTGGAACAGAGGCACACAATTTTATTTATTCACTTGTTTTAGATTTTAATCATATCTTTCATAATCACACTTCCAAATGGCAGAACAACAACAATGCAAAGGATGATTTAGAGCTAAAGAATATTCTCCAGTTCTCATGTCATATGACCAAAATATTCTAAGTGGGAAAAGGGAATGTATAGGGCAAAAATATTATGAACCTGAAGAATTTATGAGTCCCCTACCCAAAATAAAACATAGCACATACTTCAATTTTAACAAAATAAAATGACTATATGTTCAATGCCAGAGAAACCCAGTAAGCACTAAGGAAGACTTGTTGAGAAATTGTATATTTTAAGCTGTACCCAAAAGGTCGGTAGCCAAAAAAATGGAAAGTATAAGAAGCCATCAATAGGCAGAAATGTTAGGGAGCAGTATAAATAAGTACAGAGAGACAAGAAAGAAAAAAATATTATTAAGCAACTACTGTATGCCAGATGCTGTGCTAAGTACTTACTAAGCTTATTTGATGCTCTCAATAACACTGGGTGGTAGGTGGTATTATTGTCCCCATTTTATAGTTGAAGAAACTCAGGCAAAGTTGACTTGGCCAGGGTCACACAGCTGAGAAGTTTCCAAGGTCAGAATTGATCTCATGTTTTTTTTTTCTTTGTTTGATTTTTAATCTGTTTTTCCTGGTGATAGGCCCAGTGCTCCATTCACTGTACCAAGTAGCTGCCACTGGCAGGGTGTGGTTGGGGAAAGGCAGACACAATTAATACAATTTAATTGGAGTATAGGGTAAAGAAACAGGCATAAGGGAGAAGCCATATGCTGTGGTCGTATCTTAAAGATCATTGGTCAGTAAGATAATGAACTTAAAACTTCATTTGTTCGGCCAACAGTGAACCATTAAACATTTTGAGAGATAAAGTCATGTGATTAAAGTTTTGCATAAAGACTACTAATTAGATGGTGATTTGAAGTAGAGAATGGTATAGGATTAAGCATGAAAACAGAAAGACCAGGTAGGAAATTTTACAGGATTTTTTTTGGTAAGAAGTAAGGTGGCCTATAACTGGGGAGGTGGCTATAGAAATGGAAAGAAGGGGATCACAAAAGTGTTGAGGTATGATTCACATGCCTTTGTAACTGATTGGATATAGGGAATAACAAAGGAGGAAGAAAAAATGTCACAACATTTGAGGCCAGGTGACTTGGACAATGGTAATATCATCAGCAGAAATAAGGAAATCATGGAGGAGTCCAAAGGGAAAAGATGAATTTAATTTGAGGATTATATTTGAAGCCAAAACTATCCTAGAAGCTTTCCTTGTGTGCACTAAGATTGTTAAATTCCATGTCAACTTAAGCTACTGATACTCCAAGTAGAATATGTCCCAGTTAAGTTAATGTGAGGACATATTTATGTGACCATATAAGTGTTTCTGAGAATCCTTGCTGATGGAAAAAGACTTGGCATGCAGATGTTCCTGGGTTATTCATGTAAGACCTTGGAATTCATTTTTATTACAAAATAAATATATTGTAGGCTTCTCCTTATCTACTTCATCTTTTGACCTTTGATTTTTTTCTTATTCTTTTTTATGCATTAGAAGATTGTGTTTAGCAATACTTACACTTTTCATAAAGTTTTTACAAGAAAAAAAGACTTATTGTAGCTATTAATCTTTTTATGTGTTAAAATTAGGCAACATGAATGTGAAATGGAATAACATTTCTCTGACCAATTCAGTTAATGTTTTCTATCACTCACACAGACACATACACAAAACAAACAGTACTAAATGGTAATGTTGGTCTTAAGTGATTTGGTCATTCAGAATAAATATTTCTCCAATTTCATCATAAATCATCTTCAACCAGGCTTAGAGATCCAAATCAATAATGTTTCCCATATGAAAGTTGTGAGAGATACAAGTATTTAGAAAAAAAAATGTTTCCAGTTTGCAACCTAGCCATCAGTATAGAAGGAGGAATAGACTGACAGAAGGTACAGAGGGACAAAAGAAGGCAGAGAGTGCCCTACACTGCATATAGGATATTCTCATGGGATATCATGTCCTCCAGTTTGGAAGAGTCTCTCTTCCCTCCCCTTATGCTAAGGCTTCTAGGAAACAATTGAATTAAGTGGTAGCTATTTGTCTGATCTCTTTTGGCCCAATTATATGTGTGTATATGTGTGTGTATGTATATGTATATATACATATATATATATGTATATATACACATAACTGTATATGTTTGCATACATATATGTATATGTATGTGTATGTATGTATGTGAAGGAACTTTACTACATATCCTCAAATTCTCTCTGTATTTCTGTGATAGTCTTATTGAAGGAGAGTATATTTATCCTACTCACTAATTCTAGAATCCCCATATTTCAATGTGTATATATGTATGTGTATGTATGTGTGTATGTGTGTGCTTATATCTATATATGTGTTAGATAAAGGGAAGGCAGTTGTATCTCTTATTTTGCTAGTGTGCTACAGAGGTGGAAGAATTAATTTGCAGTCACACAACTTGGGCTCACACACATGCCAACTGAGTGACACTGGCCAAAATATTTTAATTTCTCTGGGCCTAAAATTATTCTTCTAAAAAATGGAGGGATCAAAGTAGTTAGTCTCTAAAGTTTCTGCCTGGTCTAAATCTATTTTTTTTTATTTACAAACTTTACTATTTATTTATTTGATATTTTTAGTTTTCAGCATTAATTTTCACAAGAGTTTGAATTACAGATTTTCTCCCCATTTCTACCATCCCCCCACTCCAAGATGACATATATTCTAATTGCCCCATTCCCCAGTCAGCCCTCCCTTCTGTCACCCCACTCCCCTCCATCCTCTTTTCCCTTACTTTCTTGTAGGGCAAGACAGATGTTTATGCCCCATTGCCCATTGCCTCCCAGTTGCATGCAAAAACTTTTTTTTAACATCTTCTTTTTTTAAAACCTTGAGTTCCAAATTCTCTCCCCTCTTCCCTTCCCACCACCCTCCCTAAGAAGCCAAGTAATTCAACATAGGCCCAATGTGTATCATTATGCAAAATCCTTCTGAAATACTCATGTTGTGAAAGAATAATTATATTTTACTTCTTCCTATCCTATCCCCCTTTATCCACTTTTCTCCCTTGGCTCTGTCCCTTTTCAAAGGGGTTTGCTTTTGATTACCTCCTCCCCCTATCTGTCCTCCCTTCTATGGTTCCCCCGTTTTGATCTCCTTCCTTCTTCTTTCCTGTGGGGTAAGATGCCCAATTGAAAGTGTATGTTATTCCCTCCTCGGATCAAATCTGATGAGAGCAAGATACACTTATTCCCCCTCACCTGCCCCCTCTTCCCTCCCAACAGAACAGATTTTTCTTGTCACTTTTCTGTGAGATAATTTACCCAATTCTATCTATCCCTTTCTCCCACTCTCAATATATTACTCTCTCATCCCTTAATTTGATTTGATTTTTTATATATCATCTGTTCATATTCAACTCACCCTGTGCCCTCTGTCTATTTGTGTGTGTGTGTGTGTATACACATATGTATGTATGCATGTATGTATATTCCCTTCAGCTACCCTAATACTGAGGTCTCATGAATTATACACATCATCTTTCCATGTAGGAATGTAAACAAAACAGTTCACCTTTAGTAAGTCCCTTTTGATTTCTCTTTCTTGTTTACCTTTTCATGCTTCTCTTGATTCTTCTGTTTGAAAGTCAAATTTTCTGTTCAGCTTTGCATTTTTCACTGAGAAAGCATGAAAGTCCTCTATTTAATTGAAAATCCATATTTTGCCTTGGAGCATGATATTCAGTTTTGCTGGGTAGGTGATTTTTGGTTTTAATCCTAGATCCATTGACCTCTGGAATATCATATTCCAAGCCCTTCGATCCCTTAATGTAGAAGCTGCTACATCTTGTGTTATTCTGATTGTGTTTCCACAATACTCAATTTTTTTTTCTTTCTGGCTGCTTGGAGTATTTTCTCCTTGATCTGGGAGCTCTGGAATTTGGCAATGATATTCCTTGGAGTTTTCTTTTTGGAATCTTTTTCAGGAGGTGATTGGTGGATTCTTTCAATTTCTATTTTACCCTCTGCTGTAGAATATCAGGACAATTCTCCTTGATAATTTCTTGAAAGATGATATCTGGGCTGTTTATTTTTTGATCATGGCTTTCAGGTAGTCCAATAATTTTTAAATTTTCTCTCCTGGATGTATTTTCCCGGTAAGTCATTTTTTGTTTTTTTTCCAATGAGATATTTCACAGTGTCTTCCACTTTTTCAGTCCTTTGGTTCTGTTTTATATATCTCGATTTCTCATAAAGTCACTAGCTTCCACATCCTCTAATCTAATTTTTATGGTAGTATTTTCTTCAGTGTTCTTTTGGGCCTCCTTTTCCATTTGGCTAATTCTGCCTTTCAAGGCATTCCTCTCCTCATTGGCTTTTTGGAGCTCTTTTGCCATTTGAGTTAGTCTATTTTTAAGGTATTGTTTTCTTCAGTATTTTTGGGGGTCTCCTTTAGTAAGTCATTGACTTTTTTTCATGGTTTTCTTGCATTATTCTCATTTCTCTTCCCAATTTTTCCTCTACTTCTCTAACTTGCTTTTCCAAATCCTTTTTGAGCTCTTCCATGGCCTGAGACCAGTTCATGTCCTCCTTGGAGGCTTTTGATGTAGGCTCTTTGACTTTGTTGACTTCTTCTGGCTGTATGTTTTGGTCTTTGTCACCAAAGAACAATTCCAAAGTCTGAGTCTGAATCTAACTCCATTTTCTCTGCCTGGCCATGTTCCCAGCCAACTATTTGACCCTTGAGTTTTTTGTCAGGGTATGACTTCTTGTAGAGTAGAGAGTACTTTTTTCTGAGCTTGAGGGGATGTGCTGTTGTTTTCAGAGCTATTTCTATACAGCAAGCTCTGCCACACCAGTGCTTCTCCTCCCCCAAGAACCACCAACCCAGACTGGACACAGATCTTAAGCAGGCTCAGCACTCCTGCTGTGATCTGCTACTTAATTCCTCCCACCAGGTGGGCCTCGGGCCAGAAGCAACTGTAGCTATAGTTCTGTAGCTGCACTGCCCCTGCTACCCCCAGGATAGCGGCTGAACCACAAACTACTTTCACTTGATCCCCTGCAGCTTTTCCCACTAAGCTTCCCTGTTGTCTTTGGTGTTTGTGGGTTGCGAAGTCTGACAACTGCCACAGCTCACTGATTCAGGGCACTAGAGCCTGTTCTGCCTGGCTCCCAATCTGGTTGTCTGGGCACAGCCCATGCTGGGCTCTGTTCCACTCCACTCCCAGCTCTGTGTGTGATATACTTCATGCAGTGACCATCCAGGCTGTTTTGGGCTGGAGCCCTGCTTCCCTCTGCTATTTTGTGGGTTCTGCAGTTCTAGAATTTGTTCAGAGACATTCTGTTTGGAGGATCCTGGGGGAAAGCCCTAGAAAGATCCCTCCTTTCCAGCCACCATCTTGGCTCCACCCCTGTCTGTTCTAAATCTTACTAGATCACGTGAGTTAGTAAGGTGTAATGACAAGCCAAATGGGACGTTTTGCTACTTTTTACTTTTGAAGTGCTTCTCAGCACTATGGCAATGAAGTGCCTTTGATTGAATCTTGCCTATGTTGGAATCAAGAGCCTTCGATGACCTGCTTAAGTCACAAGAAAGCCTAAGTCACATGAGTTTGAGTTCACATGGTTCTGATGTCTTCTCTGGGCTGGCACTGAAGAAGAAATATATATATATATATATATATATATATATATATATATATATATATATATATATATATATATATATATATATATATATAGTTAACATTTTGCTTTGGGGCTCACTCACTGGAAGAGTGTTCATGTCATGTAGCCAGAGGATATTCTGGGTAGCCATTAAGGAGCCCCTTGCCTTTAAAAACCAAGATGTTGGTGCTTCTCTCTCTGGTAACTATGTATGTATATAATGGCCATGCAGCTAGAAGTCCTGTTGATTTATTTTCCCTGCTTGTAATTCTTGTTTGTAATTTCTATTTGTATTTTCTCTGAAGTTCAGAGGGTTGACATTTTCCCCTGAACTAAGTGGATGATATATGTATGTTTAATTAAAGTAAAGTTGTGGACTTCTTTAAAGTTGCTTTCCTTGTGTAAAGCAGATCAAGGAACCTTTGCTAGCAGCCCTCCTGTGTGCTGGCATTGTTGGTCTTGTTTTTGGTCTTACACCTCCACAGCAGCTGCTAGTAACACTGGTGTTGCATAGGGCTGGGGAGAGAATGATTGAGAAGCCATATTTTCAGTCAGCAAACATTTTGTAAGCACTTACTACATGGGAGACACTGTACTAATATCTAGGGATACAAAGATGAACAAAAAACCACCACTCTTGCTCTCAAAAATCTCACAGTCTAACAAAGGGAGATAAAAATCATGATGATAACTATGTACAAAGAATATATGTAGAGTCATTCAGGAAAAAAAAAAAAAACCTCAAAATGAAGGCTCCGTTGCCTAGTACAGAGCCTGGCTTATATTAGATCCTTTTATCTGTGAATTGTCTGACTCATTAACATTAATGGAAACTGGCAAAGGCTCCTTGATGAAGACTGGATTTTTAGCTTGAAGGAAGCCAGTGCAGACAAGAGAGAGACAAGAAAGAAGAGTATTCTAGGAATGGAGGACAGCTGGTGAAAATGCAAATCATGAAGAAGGTTTGTCTTTGGGAAGGAATAGGAAAGTGGACAAGGTCACTAGGTTATACAGTCTGCAGAGCACTGTAAGACATAAAAAGCCTGGGAAGGTAGGAAGGGACAAAATTTTGAAGGACTTTAAAAGACAAAGGGCAAGATCAATCCTGGATCTTATTAATGAAACTGCACACCTTTCTTATTCAGTTTTTTTAATCATTGTTAAATTGCATTTTTAATTTATGGAATAAAAGGTATTTCTCTAATATATTACAATAAAAAAGATGATTGTGCATGAAACTGCAAAGATACTATGCACAGCTTGCTTACTGAGTTTTTAAGAGTTGCTACTTTTAGAAAATTCTTTGAGAATGGACAAAAGGCAGAATTCCACTAAGTAAATATTATTTTTTCACATGTAAGTATCGCTACTGTTAAGGATGACCACTCCTACTGTGTATTACCTCATACCTCTAAATCCAGGCTATATGGATGTCTATTTACTATAGGTTACCTCACTCTAATCTGCTCTCACATTGGCAAACCTAGGTTCCAGGAGAAGGAATTTCACTACATGCCCTCAAATTCTGTACCTTTGTGATAGTCCTGTTGAAGGGGAATGCATTCATCCTACTCACTACTCTAGTTCTAGAATCCCCATGTTTCAATATATGCCATCAACCATTCCCCATAATGATACATTTAAATATTTTAAAAACAATAATTTTATTATAATAAAGCAAAAGAAATAATACAATGTCAAATATAGTTTTGTATTGGACCAAATACATCATTAATAAATATATGAATATCTATATATGAGATTGAGCCACACTTCACCACTCATGTACTCAATATCTGAGGATACACATTTAGAGAAACCTGCCAATGAGGCTCATGTATGAGAAAAAATTACATTCAAAAATCAGCAGCATGAACTCTCATAATCAACCCACTGACTTTTAGAATTCTGAACAAAGCAGACTTAATTCAACAAACCAAAAATATAGGAGAGTTATTGAAGAGAGACACAGAGACTGAGATAAAAATACAGAAAGAGAGAGGACAGGGACTGATACAGAGAAAGACACAGAGACAGAGATTGAGACAGATATATAATGGAAACCAGTAAAAGCAAAATATCATTTTAATTCTTAGTTTAATACATTTTTACAAGTTCATCCAAGTTATTTCTCTATATTGTTTATCAATAGTAATCCTAAAGACATGAGACATATAGATATCAATGAAAAGCAATATGGAAATGGATTACCAACTAAAATCTGTCCTAAACTTCCTATGCAGCCACTGCAGAATGTCAGAGGAGCCAAAGGGAAATTAGATTCTCTGAACAATAGGAAAAAGGACAATGTGTTTTTGTCAAGAGACAACTTCAGGGATTCTGAGAGTTTCAGTTGTATCATCAGGGCCCAGTGCTAGAGGTTCCTGCTCTAGGAGATTAGAAATGCATCCTAATCCTGGGAAAAATGGAAAATAGTATGGCAGAAATTAGGCATAGAACAACATCTTACACTGTATACCAAGATAATGTCAAGATGGGTACATGATTTAAACATAAAGGGTGATACCATAAGCACATTAGGAAAGCAAGGAATAGTCTACTTGGCAGATCTATGGAAAAGGGAAGAATTTATGACCAAACAAGAGGTAGAAAACATTATGAAATGCAAAAAAATGATAATTTGCTTACATGAACTTAAAAACTTTTTGCATAAACAAAACCAATGCAACCAAGATTAGAAGGAAAACAGAAAGATGGGAAATATTTTTTACAGCCAATGTTTCTGATAAAGTTCTCATTTCTAAAATATATAGAGAACTGAGTCAAATGTATAAGAATATAAGTCATTCCCAAATTGATAAATGGTCAGAGGATATGAACAGGCAGTTTTCAGATGAAGAAATTAAAGCTATCTGCAGTGACATGAAAAAAATTCTCTAAAGCACTATTGATTAGAGAAATGCATATTAAAACAAGACTGAGGTACCACCTCACACCTATCAGATTGGTTAATATGACAGGAAAAAAATGACAAATGTTGGAGAAGATGTGGGAAAATTCGGACATTAATGCATTGTTGGTGGGGCTGTGAACTGATATAATCATTCTGGATAGCAATTTGGTACTGTACCCATAGGGATATGAAACTGTGATCCACTACTAGATCATAAAAAAAGAAAAATGACCCACATGTACAAAAATATATATTTATAATGACTCTTTTTGTGGTGGCAAAAAATTGGAAATTAAGGGGATGCCCATCAACTGGGGAATGGATGAACAATTTGTGGTATATAAATGTGATGGAATATTGTTGTGCTAAAACAAATGATGAGCAGGTGGTTTTTAGAAAAACCTGAACTTACATGAGCTGGTGCTGAGTGAATGGAGCAGAACCAGGAAAACATTTTATATACAAAAAACAACATTGCACAATGATCAACTTTGATAGACTTAGCTCCTCTCAGCAATGCAATGATATTAGACAATTCCAAAAGACTTATTACAGGAAATGCTATCAACATTCAGAGAAAGAACTATGGAATCTGAATGTAAAAAAAAGTATATTATTTTCAATCATTTTTTTTCTTTCTTATTGTTTTTCCCTTCTGATTCTTCTTTCACAATGTGGCTAATATGGAAATGTGTTTAGTATGATTGTACATGTATAATCTATATCAGATTTCTTGGTGTCATGGGGACGAGGATGGAAATGAGGGAGGGAGAAAAAAAAACTTTTGGAAACCAAAATATTGTAGAAGTGATTGTTAAAAACCATCTTTACATGTAACTGGGAAAAAATATTATTAGGTGGAGAAAAAAATGTATATAAACTGGTACCATTTTTAAGTTCTTAGGGCCAATTTAGAGATCAGTAGGTATACCTCTTTAAGGGATACTTGTATTTTTAAATTGTCTTGACAATTCCTTTTATTGGGTTATATTAGTTTCTTGAAATATCCCTACTCACTCCCTCAAAAAAATATTTTTGTCTTGTAACAGAGAAAAACAATTAAGTAAAGCATATGACTGTAAGGCCAACCAGTAACTGAAAGATCTTTCCCCACACATTGAATAGGCCTCAGTTGGGACCAACAATGGGAGGCTTGATTAGAGGCAGGCCCACTCCCTTTCACTAATTAGGTGTGAGCCCCAGGCCCACACTCTTTCCCTAGTTAAGCTTATGTGGGTGTGAAGCCCTCAGGACCCTAAGGGGAATTGCTAAGACCAGAGCCAATGGTATGTACACTGAGTTGTAGTCCATCAGATGCAGGCTTGGACTGTATAAAAAGAGACCTCAGAACTTAGAGCAGCAGAGCAGCAGAAATGAGAGTGGAAGGATTCAGAAGCAGACATCAAGAGGACACTGAGGCAGTGAGAGCTACAAAAATTGGAATTCAGCCCAAGGAGAAAGAACAGGAATTCAGAGTCTACAGAGCTGCAGCAGAGAGTGCTGAGCAGAGAGTTAGGATTCCTGAGTGATTGTTTAAAGGAAGACCCTAGCAGGGGGGAATGGTACAGGATGACTTGGATCCTTGATATAATATTGTGTTACAATTTCCTCATTGCTACATTGAGGTGGGCTTACTGGCTTTGGAATATTATTGCTACTATATGGAATTCAAATCACTTCCTCTGCCTTCTACCTAGAGAATTTCTTATACTTTGTGATTCAAGCATGTTCATGGTCATTCTCAAGGTCATGAATCTTGCCTTACTGATAAAATGACAAAGTTCAAATAAGATAACATTCTCCTTAGTGCTTTGCCTTCTCTGTGGCAAGAAGAGGGAGATATGTTTTATCATCTGTTTTCTAGGATTATAACTGGTCCCTCAGTTTTACTAAGCTTGGCTTCCTTTTAGTGACCTTCTCATGTATCCTATAATAGTAATTGTAAAAATAATTATTTCGCATTGATTATTTCACTTTGTCTAAGTTCATAAAGAAGTTCCCAGATTTCACTGAATTCTTCATATCCTTGTTTCTTATGGCCCCAAAATGTTCTATTACATTCATATATTTCAGTCACTAGTCACTTGACGTTCATCCACTTTATTTCAAATTCTGTGTTATTCTTTGAATATTGTGTTTCTCTCTTTGGCTGTCTCTCAGCCTCTTTATCCATTTTTCTGTCTCTCTGTCTGTCTCTGTCTCTGTCTTTCTCCCAATCTCCCTCTCTGTCTCTGTCTCTGTCTACCACCCCCCATTCTCCTCCTTTGGATATATGTAACGTAAACTTATACAAAAATATTACAGGGATATGTAGTTGCATGATATTCATATAATTTATATAGAATTGAATTTACAAAGATCCATGTTTGAGAGATGAAATTAATAAGAACAACATTTTTGGCACTTTAATTTTTTGCAAAACACCTCACACATTATCTCTTATGATTCTCACAAAAACGCTGTCAGGTTCAGGCTATTTTTATCTCCATTTTACAGATAAAGTATCTGAAGGTGAGAAGTTAAGTTATGGTCACAAAGTAAGGAAATATCTGAGGCAGGATCTGAACCCAGTTCATCCTGACTCAAAGTCAAGTAAAGCATATAAATATTCCAGATTTATAGATTCAAGGATTCAATATTATCTCTGTTCTCTGTTAGCTCATCATTCACTTGTATTCTGTTCTCTGTAGTCACCTAGTTACCATCCATCACTTTCCTGTTATCGCGGTTGTTTCTACTTATTTCTATGCTGTGAGTACAAATGCACCCTGATTAAATATGTGTGTGTGTGTATATAATATATATATATATATATAGATATAGATATATAGATATAGATAGATATCAATGTTTAGTTATTATCAGAAAACTCAAGGTCTTAGCACTCGATTGTAGATTTTATACATCTTTCATATTGCAAAAAGCTGCCAACATCATTATTTCTAATCCTCCTCTTTCTCTTCAGCCCTTTGCAATCTAGTTTCAGATCTTATCTCTTCACTGAAACTCCTTTCTTCAAAGTTACCAATGATATGTTAATTTGAAGATGTGATATTCTTTTCTCAGACTTCATCCTTTTAAACCTCTGTTACTGTATCTGACTCTCTTATCTAACCTTTCTTCTCCACACCTTCTCCCCTCTCAACTTTGCTAATGCTACTCTCCCCTATCTTCACCTCATTGTGTAAGTACTCTGTCAGGCTCCTTTGCTTCAAAGGAGACCAGGCTGCTTAACTGCAGATGTTCCGCGATGTTCTAACCTTGACCCCTTTTTCTATTTTTTTTCCTACATTCTTTCTCTTTCAGTGACCTCATAAACTCTCATTGGCTTAATTAGCATCTCTATGCATAAAACACAATATATAATATTATATGTATTATATTAAATGTACAAATATAATGCAATACTCTGTCGTACACAACACCCATCTCTACATTAAGATTCAACCCTGTATCACTAATTTCCTATTGAGTATTCAAAAAGGATGTCCCAGAGATATCAAACTTAACATATACATCTTCACTCATTACCATTCCTTGAAAACACTTCCCTTTCCCAGACATTCCTATTTCTGCCAAAGACACCCCATTTTCTTCCATCTTCCTAACTGATATTATCCTCTACTTTTTAACTCTCTTTCATCCGACATACACAATCAGCTGTGAATTAATGTCATTTCTACCTTCACAATATCTTTCATATCTAACCCTTTCTCTACACTCAAATAGCTGATATCTCAGTTCAGGCCCTAATCACTTAGACTATGGCAACACCCTTCTAAATAGTCTTTGTGTCTCATTTCCTCTACAGCAGGGCATCCTTTAAATTGTTGCCAAAATTACATTCCTTACTCTCTTTATTGGATTATATCACCCTCCTAGTCAATAAATTCAAATGCCTTTCTATTACTTCCAGAATCAAATCTAAACTTTTGTTTAGCTGTTAAAGTCATTAACAATCTTTCCCAAACCCATTTTGGACATCTGGAACTATATATCCTGTAGATATCTTAAGTTCAACATGTCCAAATTGCTATCCCGTGTTTTACCCAAACCCCCCATCCCTTTCTGATATTCTTTATATTGTCTTGGGTACTACTACCTTCCCAGTCACCAAAGCTTGCACCCCCAGTGTCATTTTCAAATTCTTCCTCTCACTCATCTCACTCTCACTCATGTATGTGTGTGTATATATCTCTATAGATATATATTTATAGATGTATATCTATAGATATATCTGTCTAGTTAAAATGTTCAGAATTTCTCCCTTATTATCTATCAACGTGGCCTCTTACCTTTTATGGTATTCCACTCCATGCACACCATCCATGATAGTTTACTCACTTTTCTTCACAGATGGTCCGTTTCCCCCCTTGCCTTTCCACTGGCTATCTCCCATCCCTGAGATGACTATCATAATCTTATAATCCCTCACATCTTTCAAGAATAACTCAAATATGACCTTTCATGGAAGGGAACTTTTCAGTCCTTCCTACTCATTACTGCTAATACCTTCCCTTTCATCTACTCTGTGTGTGTATGTAACAACAATGTTGCTAGCAGCTGCCGTGGAGGTGAAAGACCAACAACAACACGAACAATAAGAGCACACAGGAGGGCTGCTAGCACAGGTTCTTTGATTTGCTTTTCTAACAAAGCAATTTTAAAGGGTTAACAATCTCACTTTAATTAAATATACATATATCGTTCACTTTATTCAGGGGGAAAAGTCAGCACCCTGGACTTTAGAGCAAATACAGAGAAAAATATAAACAGATAAACATAACACAATTCAAAAGAGAGGCTTCTATCTGTCTGACCATAGACATTCCATACATAGTTACCAGGAAGATAAGCACCAAATTCTGTGTTTCCAGAGCCAAGGGTGTGGCTCCAAAGGCTATCCAGAGTCTTGTCTGGCCAAATCACCCACACTTTTCCGAAAACGTGAGCCTCCCAAAAGCAAACCATCAACCTCAGAGCACATATACCATGTTCAGGACCTTGAGGGTTAAGTGCCTACTTAGCAAAAGGCTGTGGGGAAGCTCTTTAATTACTATCATCACATCATATGCATTGTTTCCAATCAATGATTCTTGATTCAAACAAAGGCAAGACTCAAAGATACATGATTGCCTTAGTGCTGACAAGTACTCCAAAACAAAAGACAACAAAAAGTGTCACTTTGCCTGCCCAATTCAAACAAAGGCAGGACTCAGTAAAGGCACTTGATTGCCTAAGCATTGCAAAAGAGAAAACAATATAAAATTCCCACTCTTCTTAGCATTCGTGTGTGTTTGTGTGTGTGTGTGTGTGTGTGTGTGTGTGTGTGTGTACCCACTTACTTACATATTATCTCCATTTTGTAAGTTATCTCCCAAACTCAAGTTTCCACCTTCGCTCATCCAACCTATGCTTAACGGTCAAGGAGATTTTTTTTCATGTATAGTTCTGACCATGTCTTTCCCCTCACAGAAGGGGAAAGGGAGCAAAATGAGATCCAGTGACTCCTTTAACCTTTAGGATATAATAGAACATCCTCTTTCTGTCATATAAAACATCATAACCTAGTCCCTTCCAACCTAGTCTCTTCCTACGTTTCCAGGCTTCTAATGCTTTATTCACTTCTACTCATTGTATGATCAAGTGTCTTCCTCACACAAGACATTCCATTTCTTATACCTAGAATACCCCATCCCCTCGTCTTTGCTGCTTAGATTCTCTGGCTTCCCTCAAATCTCAAATTGACCCTCATTGAAACAAACAAACAAACAAACACAAATAACAACAATATTATTTACATGGTAGCCACTGTGTGCCTGATGTTTGCTCAGTGCTTTACAAATATTATTACATTTGATCCTCAAAATAATCCTAGTGGACATTATGGGGGTTGTCCAAGATTATGTTGCTATTGAATCTCTTCATCTTACTTTGAATTCAGTTCTTTCAGTTCTTGGCTCAATGTCCTGTCTATAGTTCTACTTAGCAGCAATTTCTATAAGATGCTTTTTCCAGTTGCTTCCTCCCCCCTCCTTTTATTACTATCTTCCACTTTTAGATTACTTTCTTCTATTCTGTACATATCTTCTATGAAGTATGTTAATTAACTAACTGTGCCCCCTATTTGAAAGTGAGTTGTTAGGAGCCCAGGTGAACTCCCCCAACATTCCCCTCCAAATAATTTTAAAATAATTCTTCAAATTTTGGAATGGCAAAGCCTACAAAATATCAGAGCAAGACATTTTCTTACCCTAAAAACAATGTAGGAAGTAAGCAGAAGTCTATGACACTAGGGTGGGAGGCCCAGAGTACTACAGCAGCAGAACCAGCTGTGAGCCTTGAAGGCAGCCAAGAAGGCAGTGGCAACAGCTTCCAGAGCTCTGAGTTTAGAGATTATAAGGGGTTAGATAATCAGTCAGAAAGAGGTTACAGAGGATCTTTTGCTGGCACAGGATGCAGCTAGTATTGATTGGCAACTCTATTGCCCATACAAAGTTCTGGGTCACAGTTCCAGGGCAGAGAGAAATGCTGGTGGCTAGTCACAGGGGAGCATGGGACCTGATCACAGTTCCAGGATGAAGAGGAGCATTAGCATTTATGGCTACAGGAGAGCAGGGGCCCTTCCTGGGGAAAAAAATGAAACAAAAAAAATGGAGTACTGACCAAGGAAGCAGAGACCACACCTCTCTCATGATAACACCATACTGGAAGCACCAAAAATCTGCAGACTCCCAGAACTAGTTCTGAAAACATCAGCACAAAAAAGAAACTTGGAACATAGGACAGTGCCTCCTCACTCCAAGGTGAGTCAAGTCCAACTTTAACATAAAGTTCAAAGTCAAAATTAGACTAGGGAAATGAGCAAACATCAAAAAAAAAAGAACTTCACCACAAAAAGCTATTATGGTAGCAGGGGAGACCAAGAAATAAAATCAAAAGAAGACATGAAAACATAAAACCAGATCAAATTAAAGCCTAAAAGAAAAATGCTAATTGGACCTAAACCCCAAAGCAAATATTGGAAGAGTTAAAGAAAGAGATGAGTGATACAGGAAAATGAATGGGAAAAGAAATGAGTGATGAAATAAAATTATGAAAGAATAATTAATAGCTTGGTAAAAGAAGCATGAAATATTGAAGAAAAAACACCTTAAAAACAGAATGGACCTAATAAAAAAAGAAACACAAAAACTCACTGAAGAAAGTAATTCATTAAAAATAAAAATAGTCCAAATGGAAATGAAGATAGAAAAAAATTGCTGAAGAAAATAATTCTATAAAAAGCACAATTAAACAAATGGAAAAAGAAGTATAATACCTTACAAAAAGAAATAATTCCTTAAAAATAGAATTGAGCAAGTAGAAGCAGTTGACTCCATGAGACATTAAGAAACAATAAAACAAAGTCAAAAAGGGGGGAAATAGAACAAAATGTGAACTATCTCAGTGGAAAAACAACTGACAACTGGCCAAGTTAAAAAAAAAAGCCAAGACATCATATTTGAGGAAATTATAAAGGGAAATTGATCCAAAATCTTAGTTTCAGAAGGTAAACTAGAAATAGAGGTAATTCACCTATCACTTCCTAAAAGAGATCCCAAAATAAAAACTCCCAGAAATGTTATAGTCAAATCACAGAGCTCCTAGCTTAAGGGTAAATGGTGCAAGCAGGCAGAATAAAACAATACCAATATTCTGGAGCCAGTGTCAGTATCACACAACATTTAGCAGCTTCCTCATTAAAGGAGTGTAGCACTTGGGACATTTCAAAGGAGCTAGGATTACAAGCAAGAATAGCTTACCCAGAGTATAGTACTTCAAGAAAAAGAATATTTAATGAAATAGAGAACATTTAAGCATACCTGATGAAAAGACCAGAAATGAATAGAAAATTTGTCATTTAGACACAACTGAAGGAAAGAATAACAATGTAAACGTGAAAGGATAATCATAAGAAACTCAATAAATGATTTACATTACTGGATGGAAAGGTGATACATATAAGTCCTAAGATGTTTACCATTATTAGGGCAGTTAGAAGGAGTCTACATAGACAGAGTGCATGAATATGGGTTGATTATGTTGGGATGGTCTCCAAATAAACAAACAAATAAATAAAAAGAAAATGGATGAATGAATAAATAGATAATTAAACAAGTGAATAAATAAATAAATAAAGGAATGCATTGGGAAAAGGAAGAAGGGAAAGGTAGAATGGGGAAAATTTTCTCACATAAAATAAGAATACAAAGAAGAACTTTTATAGGGAAGGGGAAAATAAAGGCAAAGTTGCAGACCATCCTTGAACCTCACTGTCAGTGGAATTGGTTCAAAGATGGAAGAGTATATAAAGAATAAAGATAGATGTGCTTGTATACATTTACATATACATGTATATGTATGTATGCATAGATGCATGTGTGTATGTATACATATATACAAATCCACACATGCACAAGCACACACACACACATATACATATATATATATATATATATATATATATATTTTCATGGATCCATCTATTTGAAATAATTATCCAACAATATTTTGTTTACCAGAGTCACATTGAAATAAAAATGACAGAGTTAAAGGACTAGAGCAGAATCTATTATGGTTCACTGAAGGAGAAAAAATAAAGCAGAGGTAGCAATCATGATTTTATAGAAAGCAAAAGTAAAAAAATAGACCTAATTAAAAAAGTTAATCAGGGAATGTACATTCTGCTAAAAGCTATCTTAGACAATGAAGTAACATCAAAAAGTTTTATAAGCAAATTTCTCTGATAAAGACCTCATTTCTCCAATGTACAATGAATTGAGTTAAACTTTTAAAAAGAGCCATTCTCCAATTGATTAATGGTCAAAGAAAATGTAAAAGAAGTTTTCAAAAGCAGAAATCTAAGCTAGCAATAGTCTTATGAGAAAGTGCTCTAAATCATATTTGGTTAGGGAAACGCAAATTTAAATGGCTCTGAGATACCACTTACACATATCAAAAGGACAAATACTGGAGGCAATGAGGAGAAATAGGTAAACTAATAAGCTATTGGTGGAGTTTTAAAATGGTCCAACTGTTCTGGAGAATAATTTTCAACTAAGTTCAAAGGGCTGTAAAATTGTGCATATCTTTTGACCCATCATTACCACTAGTAGGGCTGTAACCCAATGCCATCAAAGGAAAAGAAAAAGGACTATATTTGCAAAATATGTATAGCAACTCATTATTTTTATGGAAAAGAATTGAAAACAGAGAGGAAGTTCATCAATTGGGAAATGTCTGAACAAGTTGTGATATATCATTTTGATGAAGTACTATTGTGCAATAAGAAATGTTGAGGACTGATTTGGGGGAAAAATAGCAAGACATATAGGAACTGACACAAAGTGAAATGAGAACTGGAGATGATTGGGCACAGTAATGGCAATGTGTAATAATGATCTACTATGAAAAACTTGGCTACTCTGTTCAAAAGAGTGATCTAAGACAATTCTAAATGACTCATGATGAAAAAAATTGCAATCTACCTCCAGAATGTGAAGTGATAAACTTGAGTGCAAATTGAAGTATAACTTGTGTTTTTTTTACTTTTTATGCTTTTCCTTTCAATATGGCTTATTTGGAAATCGGTTTTGCAAGATTTAACATGTATGATTGCTATTTTGCTTGCCTTCTCAAAAAGTAGAGAAAGAGTGAGAGGGAGGAAGAGAATTCAAACCTCAATTGAAAAGGAAAAGAATGTTTAAAAATAATATTTTTTGAAAAAAGATAAATAAGTTGGAGGATGGTAGATATGATGGTAAATATGCTTCTAGGTATAACATTCTTAGTGTTGGTTGATAATATAGATATATTACAAAATTTTATCATTTCTGTATGTAGCACTTCAGAAACATCCAGGTCACTTTTTTTTGTATTATTTTATTTAGCCTTACATCCAAGGCTATTATTTTAGAAGATGAAACATTGCTACTTCAAGTTCCTATCAAACTTTCTCCAAAATCCTGTCACTTCTCATATTCCAGGTACAACAAATCTACATTATTTATCTCCATATATTCAACTTTGAAAGTCTTATGGCTGTGTTAGACATAGAGGAATGGTTTCATTCAAAAGTGGTTTATCAATGACATTTTGCTCCCTTCTGAAATCTCTACTGTGGATAATTTCTGCCTTTGACCTGTTCATTCTGGTTGAGTAAAATAAACAATTTAGGAGTGGAAACATTATCACTCAAATGAATATGCACTGCTAGACAAGAAGAAATCACTTCTACATTAACCTTTTTAATAGGTCAGTCTTCACCTTTATTTTGCGAACTCTACCAGCAAATTCAAGTTCTCTTCTGAGATGCAATTATAAATGAAAATTTGAGATCTATATGTAATTAGTGCTATAGTCAAAAGCTATATCCACCTTTGTAACTGGTGAACCTAGAGCTTCCTTTAAAAAAATCTTTTTAAAATGAAAATATTTTGTTGTTGCTTTTTGTGTTTTACTGTTTTTTTTCAGATCTGTTATATAAATGATTTGGGACAGGGGTTAGCAAACTTTATTTTTCTCTGCAAAGGGCTGGATCATAAACATTCTAGGCTTCTCAGGCTGAGAGGCCAGACAAACCAAAAGTCCTATGTAGGTCCATTTAAGAGAGGAAACAAATCTATGCAAATTTCTTTATGGAATTCAAGATGTAATAATATTCTATTTTTGTAATACATACCTACTTATGAGAAGAATGAAGGTCAATTTTGGAAGGATAATATAGCACTGGGGTTCAAAATCAATGTTTTCTCACAACAAAATACAATGAAATATTCATCTTTTAAGGCTGTTTTCTAATGAGATTTTATATATTTTATCTTTAAAATATCTTTTCACACAGATAGGTACTGTCAAATAATGACATTACTCCATGACCATATGATTTAATTTGAGTATATTCACTTCTTAGAAAGCATCTATAAAATTGGATTAGATTATTCATTTTGTATTTGTCTTTTAGCTTGTCATCACATTACACATTGCAGTTCTTCAATGGAACAGGTAAGTGGATATTAACATATAGAAATTTTATATTAATTTGCAATGAGGTTCAAAAAATTATTCTGGAACTTTAGTTTGAGCTTGGAAAATGTATCTCCAACAAATCTGTATGTGAATGGATATCTCCCTTTGTGTTTTAACTTTTAACAGAAAGGGAAGTTTATAAGCCAGCTTGACGTTACTTGTGATTCAAATAACATTAGTTATTTCTGAATTTATTTTGCTGCAGTATAATGTTCATATTTAAGAACTGTTTTGCCTTTAATTTTAGATTGAATTCATTAAGAAATATCATTAAGTGTTAAGCAAAATACTGATTTTCAAAGCCATTCACGGTTCAATAATAGTGGTTGAATACAGTTTTTGTTAAATAAAAAAAAATCAATTATAAACTGTAGCTAAGAAACAAACAGACAAATAAATAAATATTTTTTTCCTTTTATATAATTGTTTTATTATGAAGAGTATCCATTGGTAATAATAATTTTAAGAATGTCCTAGTGTGGCAATACACTAGAAAAGCTGGGTAGGTATAACTGTATCACTGTGATTCATAGTACATGAAAAAACAGTGCAAAGATATGGGAACATCTTATATTGTCTCTGCCACTATTCTCCCTACTTGACTCAGCTATAGTAGTTCAAAGGCAGGCAGGTAATGTCAAAGAATGAAACTGGCTGGGTTCTAATAAATTTTATTTGTGAGCACTGAAAAAAACAATGAAAGTAAGCTGCTTGAGGTCAGGAAATTTTTTCTTACTTGCTTGGGGTAGTTTGGGGTTATTTTTGTGCATGTGTGTGTGTGTGTGTGTGTGTGTGTGTGTGTGTGAGTTTGTTCTTTTTATCTTTGTTTTTTTCTACAGCTCTTAGCACAGTGCCTGCCTCATGGTAAAAATTTAAAAAATGCCGGACTAATTTGACAACTCTATTATTTCTTTCTCCTCTCCTATACTCTGTGATCAAGCCAAATTCTCTTTTTCTGTAATCCTCAGAAATGCCACTCCATCTACAAATACTGTGTCTTTTTATTGCCTTTTCCCAATGTCTTCACATCAGAGAATCCCACCATTCCTTCAAATCTCAGGTATGGTTTTTTTTGGCTGCATTCATTTTAGTTATTTAGTATTTTTAGTTTTCAGCATTGATTTTCACAAGAGTTGGAATTACAAATTTTCTCCCCATTTCTACCCTCCCCCCACCACTGCAAGATAGCATATACTCTGATTGCCCCATTGTCCAGTCAGCCCTCCTTTCTGTCACCCCATTCTCCCCCATCCCCTTTTCCCTTACTTTTTTGTAGGGCAAGATAGATTTCTATGCCTCATTGCCTGTATATCTTATTTCCTAGTTGCATGCAAAAACTTTTTTTTGGACATCTGCTTTTAAAATTTTGAGTTCCAAATTCTCTCCCCTCTTCCCTCCCCTCCCACCCTCCCTAAAAAGGCAAGCAATTCAACATACGTCACATGTGTATCATTATGCAAAACCCTTCCACAATGCTCATGTTGTGAAAGACTAACTATATTTTGGTCCTTCCTATCCTATCCCTCTTTAATGATTTTTCTCCCTTGACCCTGTCCCTTTTTGAAAGTGTTTGCTTTTGATTACCTCCTCCCCCTATCTGCCCTCCCTTCTATTGTCCCCCCTTTTTATCTCCTTCTTCCTTCTTTCCTGTGGGGTTGGATACCCAATTGAGTGTTTATGTTATTCCCTCCTGAGGTCAAATCCTATGATAGCAAGATTCACTCATTCCTCCTCACCTGCTCCTTCTTCCATTCCTACAGAACTGCTTTTTCTTGCCACTTTTATGTGAGATAATTTATCCCATTCTTACTCTTCCTTTCTCCCTCTCTCAATATATTCCTCTCTCATCCCTTAATTTGATTTTATTTTTCTAGATATCATCCCTTCATATTCAACTCACCCTGTACCCTCTGTCTCTCTTTATATGTATATTGCCTTCAGCTACCCTAATACTGAGTTTTCATGTATTATACACATCATCTTTCCATGTAGGAATGTAAACAAAACAGTTCACCTTCAGTAAGTGCCTTACGATTTCTTTTTCTTGTTTACCTTATCATGCTTCTCTTGATTCTTGTGTTTGAAAGTCAAACTTTCTATTCAGCTCTGGTCTTTTCACTGAGAAAGCCTGAAAGTCCTCTATTTTATTGAAAATCCATATTTTGCCTTGGAGAATCATACTCAGTTTTGCTGGGTAGGTGATTCTTGGTTTTAATCCTAGCTCCATAGACCTCTGGAATATCATATTCCAAGCCCTTCATTCTCTTAATGTAGAAGCTGCTAGATCTTGTATTATCCTGATTGTGTTTCCACAATACTGAAATTGTTTCTTTCTGGCTGCTTGCAGTATTTTCTACTTGATCTGGGAGCTCTGGAATTTGGCTACAATATTCCTAGGAGTTTTCTTTTGGGCCATGTACTTTTGAGAAGAAAGTATATTCCTTTTTATCCCCGTTCAGTTTTCTCCAGAGGTCTATCATATGTGCCTTTTCTAAAATTCTGTTTACCTCCTTAACTTTTTTCTTATTTATTTTGAGGTTAGATTTATCAAGTTCAGAAAGGGGGAGGTTGAGGTCTCCCAATATTATAGTTTTGCTGTCTATTTCTTCCTGTAACTCCCTTAACCTCTCCTCTAAGAATTTCTATGCCTTACCACTTGGTGCATATATGTTAAGCAATGATATTGCTTCATTGTTTATGGTGCCTTTTAGCAGGATATAATGTCCTTCCTTATCTCTTTTAATTAGATCTATCTTTACTTTTGCTTTGTCTGAGATTAGGATTGCTACACCTGCTTTTTTTACTTTAGCTGAGGCACAATATATTTTACTCCAGCCTTTTACCTTAACCCTATGTGTATCCCCCTGTTTCAGATGTGTTTCTTGTAAACAGCATATTGTAGGATTATGGTTTTTAATCCATTCTGCTATCTGCTTCTGTTTTGTGAGAATGTTCATCCCCTGCACGTTCAGGGTTATGATTTCTATCTGTGTCTTTTTCTCCATCCTAATTCCCCCTGTTTATGCTTTTATTTCTCCCTTTCCCCTTCTCCTCCCCAACAAAGTTTTGCTTTTGACCGCCGCTTTCCTCAGTTAACCCTCCCTCTTTATTCCCCTCCCTTATCTTACCGTTACCCACTTGCTACTTCTCCTCTTCCTTCTGCCCTCCCCCCTCCCTTTTTCCCACCTTTCCCTCCCACTTCCTGTAGGACACGTTAGATTTCTAAACTTATCAGAGTATGTTATTCCCTTCTTGAACTAGATCAGATGACAGTAAAGCTCAAATACTGCTCTTCTCCCTCCCTTCTTTCCCTCTACTTTAATATGTTTTTTTGCCACTTCCTTTGGTGTAATTTACCCTTTTCTACAACCTCTTTACCACTTCCCTCATAGCCCTCCCTTCCTCCCTTTATATCCCTTATTTATATTTTATATCTTTACATCAGTTAATTTATACAGGCATTCACAACCTATGTATATCCCTTTCATTTGTCACAATAGTTGTACCATTCACAAGAATGACTTATATATGTATATGTATATATATATATATATATATATATATATATATATATATATATATACATAAAAAACATACATAAGATGATATAATCCCATATAAAGATGTAAACAACCTAACCTTATTGGTTAATGAAGTTTGTGGGGTTTTTCCCCCTGGTTACCTTTTTATGTCTCTCTTGAGGTTTGTATTTGGAGATCAAATTTTCCATTGAGTTCTGGCCTTTTCATCAGGAAGGTCTGGAATTCCCCTATTTCATTGAATGTCCATCGCCTTGCCTGGAAAATTATGCTTAGTTTTGCTGGGTAGTTGATCCTTGGTTGTAGTCCCAGCTCCTTTGCCCTTCGGAATATCATATTCCAATTTCTCCTGTCTTTTAATGTGGAAGCTGAGAGATCCTGCGTGATCCTGACTGTAGTTCCACGATATTTGAATTGCTTCTTTTTGGCTGCTTGCAGTATTTTCTCCTTGAGTTTATAGCTCTGAAATTTGGCTATAATATTTCTTGGTGTTTTCAGTTTGGGATCTCTTTCAGGGGGTGATTGGTGAATTCTTTCAATGACTATTTTGCCCTCTGGTTCTAGGACCTCTGGGCAGTTGTCTTTGATAATTTCTTCGAAGATACTGTCAAGGCTCCTTTTTCATCGTGGATTTCCGGTAGACCAATAACTCTCAAATTGTCTCTCCTGGATCTATTTTCCAGGTCAGTAGTTTTGCCAATCAGATATTTCACATTTTTTTCTATTTTTTCATTCTTTACGTTTTGTTTTATTACTTCTTGATGCCTCATAGATTCATTAGCTTCTACTTGCTCAAGTCTAATTTTAAATGAGTTAGTGTTTACATTTTGCTTTTGAGCCTCCATTTTCAATTGGTTGATTTCACCTCTCAGGGTGTCCTTTTCTCTCTCTAGATTCTGAATCTCCATAGCCATTTCGCCAATCTTATTCTTTAGGGACTTTTCCATTTTTTCCATGTTTTCTTTTACCTCCCTAATTTGGTTTTTAAAATCCTCTTTTAGCTCTTCCAGCAGTGCTTTTTGGGCTGGAGACCAGATCATATTAGCTTTTGAGGTATCTGATGTATCTACCGTGTCATTGCTATCTTCTTCTATGTTGATATTTTGATCCTGCCTGTCTCCATAAAAAGAATCTATTGTCCTCGGTTTTTTTGTGTTCTTCTTCATGTTGGTTTGCCTTTTGCTGGCTTTACAATGAATTTCTATCTGTGGATCTCAGGGCTTTCTGTCCCAGCTTTCTTATTCTGGGGGTTGTGAGTCTAGAATTATAACCTTCAGTTTCCTGAGGTGTGGGGGAGGGGTCTGGCTCCCTGGCGTCTCACTCCCTGTGGGTGCTCTCCAGCACTTGCTTTTCAGCAATGGTCTCAGCTGTTTGTTGTTTGAGCTGATGACTGGCGCTTCCCCTGGGGGAGCAAGGTTACGTCTGGGCTCCTGGCTTGGCCCCCTGCCGACCCTTCCCCTCTGGGACTAATGAGCTTCTAGTATTTGTCCTGTGAAGCCCCGCTACTGTCTCCTCTGTTTCAGTTCTCTTTTTTTTTTTTTTCCCGAGGAATTCTCTCGGTGAGGGGGGGAGGGGTTAGAGCCGGTTACCTGGTCATTGAGTCTTCCGGAAGTTCAAGAAGCCGTGTTCCTGGGTTTTGCAGGCGTCAGGAGTGGGTGTTTTCGCAGCTGGTGGCGTTGCGCTGCCTCTTGTCGCTCCCAGAGACTGCTGTCCTGTGTTGGGAGGCCTGGGGATCTCTGCCGGTTTTGGGCGCCCAGCTTTCTCCCAGCCCGTCTCCCACGTGGATTTTCGGAGTTTTCTTTTGGGGATCTTTTTCAGGAGGTGATCATTGGATTCTTTCCATTTCTATTTTACCTTCTGCCTCTAGAATATCAGGGCAGTTCTTCTTGATGTTTTCTTGAAAGATGATATCTAGGCTCTTTTTTTGATCACAGCTTTCAGGTAGTCCAATAATTTTAAAATTATCTCTCTTGGATCTATTTTCCAGGTCGCTGGTTTTTCCAATGAGATATTTCACATTGTCTTCCATTTTTTTTTATTCCTTTGGTTCTGTTTTATAATATCTTGATTTCTCATAAAGTCACTAGCTTCCACTTGCTCCAATCTAATTTTTAAGGTAGTATTTTCTTCAGTGGTCTTTTGGACCTCCTTTTCCATTTGGCTAATTCTGCCTTTCAAGGCATTCTTCTCCTCATTCCCTTTTTGGAGCTCTTTTTAAGGTGTTATTTTCTTCAGTATTTTTGGAGTCTCTTTTAGCAAATCATTGACTTGTTTTTCATGGTTTTCTCACATCACTCTTATTTCTCTTCCCAATTTTTTCTCTACTTCTCTACCTTGCTTTTCCAAATCCTTTCTGAGCTCTTAGGCTCCTAAGAAATCATAATATCATCTTCATGGTATGCTTGAATAGTAATGGATTTTCTCAGTTCAAATCCTGACTCTGACACTTTCTTTTTCAACAGTAACTTTTCTACACTTAACTCTAACCTTTGCAACCCCAAGCAAATAATTTAATTTCTCTCAGCTTCCATTTTATAATTTGTAAAAATCAATGGGTTAAACCAGATGACCTCTGGGATTCCTTTCACCATGAAATCTATGATATTATGACTTCTTAGGAGCCTAATAGCACAGGAACAAACACACTTTTTAATAAAATGAAACAAAACGTTGTCTTAGAATATTGGGGCATGAATTACTTTGGCCACATTTGCTCTGAACATGTGTGCTTCTTTGCCAGTGTATATTCCATAGAAAGAAACTCTTCCATTTGGTAAGTCTTTAATTGAATCTTCCCCAGGTTGATGGGGAGATGTTGTGTTGTTACTCTCCCTAATTTGCCATGTGTCTTTATACAATGTTTAGTTACTCCAAAGCGCAGTTCCTTTATAACATGATGGAAAAGATTATCAATGATACTGCTGCATTTGTGTATATGAGTACTGCACTATACACACACACACACACACGCGCACACACACACACACACAATGTTTTCTTTTTGCTTTATTTTTAGAATAGGACATTAACGACCTTAAATTTCATGTGATGCAAGATTTTTATCATTTTGTATTCTTCTGCTTTAGAAGATCACATCTAGCTTCTTAAGTTCTGAAAGATGCATCACCACTGTCAACTTACCCACTTAATTGTTTCAGGATCATGGGCATCTTTGCACCATGCATATGCTTTTAATGAATTATGTAAAACGTTGCTGAAAGATTTTCTCCCATTGGAATTTCACAACATCTCCACTAGGTTAGCTATGTTTTCTCCATCATATGTTTAAATACTAACAGTCATGAGATTAAACGTAGAAGGTCTGTGTTAACAAAAGGAAATGAAGAATTAAAGCAATTATGTAGAAGTTGGTCAGGGAATTGTCATTAACTCTAAATATCTAACGCAGACCATTCTAGGCTTGAATTCTCATTATATTTGCCTTGATTAATTACATTCCTCTTCAAGATCTTTCCAACACAAATTAGTGCACTCTTCTTCATTATTGTGTACATTGAATTGTCACTTAGTACAGATAGTTTCCTGAGCCTCATTGATTCTTCACTTTCCATTCTGAGGATTTTATATCTCTTTAGACGTGTTGTTCTGAAGGGTTCTGCTTATTCAGGATTATAAGCTATTGTAGAGAGAATTAGAGATAAAGTTGATGCTCTGCTCTTTCTGGAAAATAGGTAACATAGTGTATAGAGTGGAAGACTTAAGTATAGGAAGAACTGAGTTTAAATTTTGCCACAATCATTCACTCACTGTTGTCACTCTGGTCAAGTGACAAGTCAGTCACCCTCTAGCAGTCTCAGTTCCACATCCTTAAGTGGAGCCTGTAATAATACTGATCTCACTTGGTTTTTGTGAAGTTCAAATTACAAATATGCACACATAGACATAAATATACACTAGAGATAGGTATGATTATATTTAAATCTCCATGCCTCATGTTCCATTGAAAGAGCCTCTGAGAATGCACAGTTACCTCCACAATATATTCTACATATTCTACAATCTGACAGGTAAATGATTATGTCAAATGATAATTACCAGAAGTAATTGTGCACTGAGAGAGGTCATATACATGCATACACACACACACACACACACACACATGTACTTTTAAATGTATGTGCATATATGTTGGTGGGTACATATTCGTAAGGTTAATAGAATGGGAATGTCTTCCTCACCCCTTAATAGGTCTCATGTGGAGCCCATTAAGGCAAGCTTGATTAGGGGAGGCTTGTTTGTAGGAAGGTTCACACTTTTATGCTAATCTCTAATTGTGCACTGGGTCACAAGGGTTGTGATGCCCCCTGGCTCTGAGAAGTGCATATGTACTCTGAGGTGAGGTTTTGCTTTGGAGACTCACTCATTAGCAGAATGTTCATGTGATTTTGTCAGATGATACTCTGGGTAGCTCTTAAGGAGCCTCCTTGGCTTTGAAATTCCAAATGTTGGTGCTTCTCTCTCTGGTAACTATGTATGTATTGCTTTGGTTAGACAGTTGGATCTCTCTGTTGATCTGTGTAATTTCTCAGACAGAAACCCTGTCTTTTGATCTATGCTATTTTCTCTGTATTTTCTCTGCTTGTCTCTACTTTCAGGGTGCTGACCTTTCTCCTGAATTAAGTGAATGATATATATCTTTCATGAGAGTAAGTTTGTTAACTCTTTTAAAAGCTATTTTTCCTTTGAAAGCAGATCAAGGGGCTTATCATAGCAGGCCAGCCTGGGTATGCTAGGGTACTTGCTATTACAATATTATGCATTTTATCATATAAACCAGGGCTGTCCAAAATATGGCCCATGGGCCACAGGAGGCCCACAGTACAATTTATGCAGCCTGCCTACAAACATAGAAATTTAAATAAATGCTTTAGTAAATGAAGCCAAGCTACCACAGCGCTCTCACTAAAATGGCAAATCAAAATATATTGTCTATTGTTTCAATAAAAATCTAAGGTTGGACAGCCCTGATACAGACAATATACACTTGTTTTTATAAATATATACAAGCATACATATCTAAGTGTATATGCATAGGTACATTTAAAATATATACAAACATACTCATGCATGTTGATATGTGTGTTCATTTATGTATGAATGCATACATGTATATTTTAGGTGTATAGGTATGAATATATACATAATATCTGTGTATCTTTCTTTGTAAACTTTGAATTGTTATAACTTCTAGTTATTAATATTAGTAATGATAACAACAGCAATATTAATGTTATCTGTCAGATTCTAAAATATAGATAGAATTTGTGGAAGTTTATTATGTATCCTCAAAGGATTTTGAATGTATCACAAGCTTAGAAATTCCTATCCCATTGGAAGGAGTTCCAATATGGTCTCAGTGACAGATTCTTTGCCACAAAGGTTAGGATTAAGCATAGAAAAGTTATTCTTAAAATAGAAAGTGTCAGAGTCAGGAACTGAATGAAGATAATCCATTACCTATTCAAGCACACCAATGAAGGAATACAGGTTATCCTCTCTAGTGCATCCTTCTTTAACAGATTTCTGCATAAATAATTTTAATATTTCAACAAAATAGGGATAGGGGCAGCAGAAGTTCTTCCTCTTGCCTGCTCTAGAGCTTAAGTAATATCTCTTAGGCATCGGAAGACCAATGCTTCTTCACAATAGACCATCCTCCATTCGGAAGAAGACTATCAACTAGGCTTGCTTAATTAAGAAATGTTTATCCTCATGGTATTTGGTTGTTGTTTTTGTTGTTACTGTTGCTGCTACTGTTGTTGATGTCAATACTGTTGTTGCTTGCTCTGGGAAATCATTTCTTTTAGTCTCAGGTACTACTGTTAAGAAGCAAAGGAGCTATGTTCTATGTCCATATTTCATCCCTTTGGATGAAAGCACAGATATTTTGTACTATAGAAGGTTATTTTTAAATTAAATTTTGATTTTATCTTTTATCTGAAGATGTGCCTATTACATGCCAATATTTAATGAAGAGAAAAAAAATATTTTGGCTGGGAATTCTGTGTAGTAAAGGTCTGATTAATCTGGATTTCGCTATATTTAAATGTGTTGAGTGAGGTCTTTCAAAGTTATGGCCTTTTGATTTTGCCTTAGTCTAACTTCTACTCCCCGGGGTAGGTAAAAGGAAAAAAAAAGATTCTTTTTCCCTTTTATAGTGCAAACAATGATTTTGGAGGTGTCAAAATTGTTAGGTCAGTGGTGGCAAGAGGCCCAACTGAAATAAACATCTTTTTCTCTTGAATTGTCGTGAAATATTTCACGTTCCCTTCACAGTTTATATTCAACTAAATTCATTCCAGGCTTACATTGGAAAAGAATGATTTCATGTTTTGCAATTATTTCATTTATTTTACTTCTATTTATGCTGGGGAAAGGGGGTGGCAAGTGCCAGTGAAACAGCTGAAGAGAAACTCTGTTTAATCTCAGAAACATTTGTGAATGTAATATGAACAATATTTGTTATACTTATGGAGATTTTCTACCTAGACTATGCAAAACAGTTGGTTTTTGGTCAACAAAATCAGTTTAAAATTCATATTGATTAATCTCTAGCCCCTGTTTTTATCACTACATAGTGGGGGCCTAATAAATGTTTGTCAGATAGAATTAAATTATGTTGTGCTCTAAGAGTGTGGTGTTGTTTTTCAGAAAACAAACATAGTTAAAATAGTTCAACATTAACATAGCACAAACTATAAATTTAAGGCCATTCTTTCTGTTCAGTAACATCTATTGCAATTCAATTTTTAAAATAATGAAAACTTTTTTAAAGGAGCCACAATATAACCACATAACACAATAATACTCCATTAATTTTCATTTCACTTATTGTAATTTTGTGTATTTCTGAGAGAATCTGTATTTTATCCTTGCTCTACCTGTGAGACAGATTATTTGGCATTGGGAAGAAAAGCTCTTGCTGTAGCATTTCGAAACTATTCTTACCATTTCCTAAAAACAAAATCAGAAAAAAATAATACTGACAATATAACACATACAAAAACATGTAGAAGGAACACCTCCCTGGTATTTGGGCCATAGCAGGGAGATGGAAGTTTAAATATTGAGTCCAGAGAATATCTAATAGGCCAACTATCCTGGAATATGAAGTTCTTTGAAGTAGGTGGACTGATATAAGCCAAATCACGGGAAAATGGGTTGTAGCTAGATTGTGAAGGATTTTAAGTGTTGAGCAGAGGAAGTTGTGGAAGCAATATGGAGCCACTGATTGTTTTTGAAAATGGATGTTACTATTTCAGACCCATAACTTCCCCAAAATTTTGATTATTAAACTTGATATTGACCTTGGCAAAATTCTAGAATTATTAAAAGTATAGCTTATTTTGTGTGTTTCTACACATTTTTTTTTCTGAGATGGAGATCATCATTTCTCATAGAATAGTAGTATTCCCTAATGGTAGCCATCTCTAAGGTTTGGAGGCACAGAGAAAAAGAGAGGAAAAAAAGAAATTTACATAACTTTGTTATCTAATCAAAAGGAATACCAAGCTGTATATAATAGATTTGCAGTTTCATGTGCATTGGCCCTTTTTATTATACTGATACAAATGCTTATTATATTCCATAAATTAAAATAATTGTTTGATTTAAAAATACATATTTTATGAGTACTTGAAGGAAAAGGCTTATTGGATGTTAGCATTTCCTCACTTAGAGCAAGTCCTCCCAATCTAACCTACTTCATTATATTCTAAGGTTACAAGTCCATGGGGGTATAATAGAAACAGATATGCCTTTATTTTGGTGAGACAGTTAACAGTCTCTTGTGATATCTCAGTATTAAAAAATAGATATTTATTGGATGATAACAGAATTCATAGGTGATTGAACAACTGATCTTCCTCCACCTCAACAAAACAATGATTAAGATATGATGTTTTTGCTGAAAGATAGTATTAAGATCTCATGCTTAAAATCTCCCACCTAATGACTAAATAGGGCCCAAGTCCCAGAGACTAGAGTCAAGAAACTCAAGGTCACCCAGTTCCTTCATGAACAAAAGAGAATCTAAGTTATCTTCTTGGCCAAAAATTCTGAACTCTATAAGGAAGAGTGGAGTGATTTGTAATACAATATATTTGCTGGCTTTGGGAGTCCTCAAACAGAGATAAGGTGGACATCTGGGATAATTTTTAAAATAAAAGAATCAGATAGGAGGTTAGACTGCCTGTTTCCTAAAGTCACTTCTAATGCAAAGATTTTATTACCCTAATAAAGTATACTTTTCATTGTTGAAAATAAGTGAGTTTTTCAAAAGCATGATTTTAAAATAATATGGATTAAGTCAGCTGAGTCTTTGGGGATCTCACCAAGCCTGGAGAGCAATGCTCCATTTCACAGGTTGTTGATCAAAGCTCATTCAGAACCTTGGAAATTTGAATGAATAAAGCTAACAGCAAAATCGGTAAGGGAAGGTAGCTATGCTTCTGTTTTCCAGATGTAGTGGTGTGACTATATAACCATTAATCTGGTCCAGACTCAACCA
Organism: Trichosurus vulpecula; assembly: GCF_011100635.1. Taxonomy (NCBI): domain Eukaryota; kingdom Metazoa; phylum Chordata; class Mammalia; order Diprotodontia; family Phalangeridae; genus Trichosurus; species Trichosurus vulpecula. The sequence goes on along the minus strand of NC_050577.1, from coordinate 231,924,093 downwards.
ATTTAGCCTGGACTGTACCCAGGCAATATGGAAACATTGAATCTATTACATGATACAATAAGCCCACATTCTGCGATGGCTCACCATACAATGATTTTTTCCCCTAAATGAAACTGATGGTATAGTTGTGATTATAGAAGTGCAAAAATTTACATTTATTTAACAAATATTTAATAAATACCTAAAATGTGTACGTGGTTGTAGGTTTAGAGGGAAATGCAAAAGAAAATATGCAAGAGTCACCAAGTTGCTTTGTAAGTATAAATATCTCTAGCTGGAAAAAATATTAGAGTCTATATGGCCCAGAGGTCCAGAGAGTTCAAGTTAGTGGCCATAGGTCACACAAGTTATTCTTGTAGTTCAGTTGTTTCACTTATGTCTGACTCTTCATGACCTGATTTGGGGCTTTCTTGGAAAATATACTAGAGTGGTTTGCCATTTCCTTATCCAGTTCATTTTTTTACACATGAGGAAACTGAGGCAAACAAAATTAAGTGATTGTCCAGGGTTACACAGCTAGTTAGTATCTGAGGCCAGATTTGAACTCAACTTGACTCTAGGTTTGATGCTCTATATAATTTATCTGCCAATCACAGAGCTAGAGTACACCAAAGGTAGGATTTGAACTTGGGACCTTTGACTCAAGAGTCAGAACTCTCTTCTGTACCATATTGCCTCTAAGCCTCAATTTCATCAAGGAAGACTTCCCTGATATTCTAGCTCCAGATGGTAAAATAGACATTGAAAGAATACAGACATCATCTCCCAAAATGCAAACTACCTAGAATATTGTAGCCAATTTGCAGAGCATCCAGGTCAAGGAGAAAATATTGCAAGCAGCTAAAAAAGAAATAATTAAAATATAATGTAGCCACAGTCAAGAAAACACAAAACTTAGCAGTTTCTACATTAAAGGATCAGAAGATTTGGAATGATGTTCCAGAGCACAATGGAGCTAGGATTTCAACTAAGAACCTCCTACACAGCAAAACTGAGTATAATCTTTCAAGGAAAAAAAATAGATGTTTAATGAAATAGAGGACTTTTAAGAATTTCTGATGAAAAGATAGAAATTTTGACTTTCAAATACAAGATGCAAAAGGAGCATAAAAACTTAAACAGGAAAGAGAAATTCTAAGGAACTTAATAAGGTTAAACTACTTACATTCCTTCATGGGAAAATGATACTTGTAATTTCTAAAAAAAATGTATCTCATTATTGGTGCAGTTACAAGGAGTAGCAAAAGACAGAGGGCATAGGTGTGAGCTAAATATGATGAAATGATTAAATAAATAAAATGAAGGGGTGAGAAAGAAGAATGCATTAGGACAAGGGGACAGGGAGAGGTAAAGTTGGGTAAATTATCTGACATAAAACAGGCATGAAAGAGCCTCTTGGAGGGGAAGATGGAGAATGCATGGGAATCCTGTAACCTTTACTCTCATTGGAATTGGCAAAGGTGGAATAACAGACACACTAATTTGGGTATAGAAATCTATATTACCATCCAGGAAAGTCAGAAGATAAAGGGATGGAGGTTGTGTCTAATAGAAGGGATGGTGGATTGTGGGAGACAGTGTTCAGAACCAAAACACATTTTTTGAGAATGGAAAAGAGGAAAAAAGAAAGAGAGAGTATAATAAACAGGTGAAAGTAGGATAGAAAGACATACATAGTAGTAATAATTGTGAAACAAATTACAGCAACTTTCTCTGGTAAAGATCTTTTTTCTCAAATATATAGAGAACTGAGTCAAGTTTCTAGAAGTGACAACCATTCCTCAATTGATAAATGGTCAAAGGATATGACCAGGCAGTTTTCTGACAAAGTAGTCAAAGCTATCTACAATCATGAAAAAAAATGCTCTGAATCACTATTGTTTAGAGAAATGCAAATTAAAACAACTCTGAGGTACTTTCTAAGTAGGAATGTAAACAAAACAGTTAAACTTTAGTAAGTCCCTTATGATTTCTCTTTCTTGTTTACCTTTCCATGCTTCTCTTGATTCTTGTCTGTGAAAGTCAAATTTTCTATTCAGCTCTGGTCTTTTCACTGAGAAAGCTTGAAAGTCCTCTATTTTATTGAAAGTACATATTTTGCCTTGGAGCATGATACTCATTTTTGCTGGGTAGGTGATTCTAGCTTTTAATCCTAGCTCCATTGGCCTCCGGAATATCATATAATATCTTGATTTCTCATAAAGTCACTAACTTCCACTTGTTCTAATCTAATTTTTAAAGTAGTATTTTCTTCAGTGGTCTTTTGGACCTCCTTTTCCATTTGGCTAATTCTGCCTTTCAAGGCATTCTTCTCCTCATTGGCTTTTTGGAGCTCTTTTCCATTTGAGTTAGTCTATTTGTTAAGGTGTTGTTTTATTCAGTGTATTTTTCAGTATTTTTTTGGTTCTCCTTTAGCAAGTTATTGACTTGTTTTTCATGGTTTTCTTGCATCCTTCTAATTTCTCTTCCCAATTTTTCCTCTACTTCTCTAACTTGCTTTTCCAAATCCTTTTTGACCTCTTTCGTGGCCTGGGACCAGTTCATGTTTTTCTTGGAGGCTTTTGGTGTAGGCTCTTGCACTTTGTTGTCTTCTTCTGGCTGTATGTTTTGGTCTTCTTTGTCATCAAAGAAAGAATCCAAAGTCTGAGACTGAATTTGGGTGTGTTTTTGCTGCCTGGCCATATTCCCAAACCAACTAACTTGATCCTTGAGTTTTTCAGTGGGGTATGACTGCTTGTAGACTGAAGAGTTCTATGTTCCACGTTTGGAGGGGGTGTGCCAGCTCTGCCACACCAGAACTCCCCCTTCCCCAAGAACCCCCAACCCGAACTGGGCTTAGATCTTGAGCAGGCTGTGCACCCCTGCTCTGATCTGCCACTTAATTCCTCCCACCAGGTGAGCCTGGGGCAGGAAGCAACAGCAGCTGTAGCTGCCCCACCTCCACTGCCCTGGGGGCGGTGGCCCAACTGCGAAGTCCTTCCACTCCCGCAGCTTTTCCCACAGTGTTGAAGCTGGAGCCAGAAAGACCTCAATTCAAATTTAGCCTCAAACCCTAGTGGTGTGACCTTAGGAAACTCAATTAATCTCTCTTTGTTTTACTCTATGGAAGAAGGAAATGGCAAAACACTACAATATTCTTGCCAAGAAAACCCCATGGACAGCATTGGCATGCTATGATTTACAAAGTCACAAAGTGACACTATTCAATGACTGAACAACAACAGCTACTACATAGGCCTCTTTGGAAACTGCTAATTTTCAAGTGAAACCAAAATAACACATAAATGAATAAATTAAAAACATATAGTTGTTACTGTGTCAAAATTTGTCTTTGAGAGATGTCCTCAATGTCATGGACCATTTTCATTTGTCCTTTGGACAGTCATGTGGGTTCTCAATATTTTACCTCCTATTTTTAATAGATGTTAATTTCTTGATCATATAGAAATTAATTCCATCATAGTCAATAAACTTATCTTTTGCACTTTGTCCCCTTTCCTACAATGAATGATTCAATCTCTACACTACTTACATTGTTTTATTAAAAAAATAACAAAAAAAAGAAAAAAATGAGGAAAAAAGAACAACTAAATATAATATTTCTTTGGAAGTGACCCTTTCCCCCCCAAAAAAATGCAATGTCACATGAATAATCCATTCATTCGTTACACTTTGGTACTTTTTGAGCTCTAGATTCATTAATTCTCACACTATAGTAGGAAGAATGCCACATATAATTTCAAGTCTTCCCTATGACACACATTGGCTGAATGAATGAGTAAGCCCCTTAATTTTTCTGAACCTTATTTTGTAAAAAAGAAACAAAAACAATACTTGTCCCTTATTGTTACCTAGTTTTTTTGTCAGTTTGGGGTCATGATATTACTGCTGGTAATAATAGCTAGCATTTACATGGTACTTTAAGATTTGCAAAGTGTTTTACTAAGATTATCTAATTTCAATGTCATAATACTAAGAGGTGCTATCATTACTTTCATCTTGAAGATGAAGAAACTGAGGCAAACAGATTAAGTGACTTCCCCAAAGGTGATATAGCAAATAAATGTCTGAGGCAAAAATTGAACTCAGACCTTTCTTATTCCAAATCAGATATTTGTCCACTTTACCATCTAGCTGCCTACTTCTTCTCCTCTAGATTTGTGATTTCATTCCTGAAGAGGACACTCTATGAAGAAACTCTCAATATGAATGCAAATTGCCAACTTTTCTAAAACATATTTGTCTTCAAGAAGCACCAGGGACACTGAGAAGTTAAGTACTTTTCCAATAATAAGAAAGCTACAATATGTTAGATATAGGATTTCAACTCAGGTCTTCAGCATTCTAAGGCTAACCACCTATCCTTTGTTCCCTTCCCCCCCCCCCCCCGAAAAAAAATCTCATGCAATTGTATTGTTTTTTTTTTAAACTTTGGATGACATTCAGATGTAAATAGTCCTTGAATGAGGACCTATAGCAGTGTTGATCTTTTATATGTAATGTCTTTTGGACTATACCCTAGATAGGTTAAAATGGCCTCTCTTTGTAATTGAATAACTGTACTGGGTTCTTAGTTAATCTCTATAGACTCCAAAATTCTTCTGGAAAACTTTGATAGCAGAGAAGAAAACAAGCAAGATATGTAGGTCAACCTATTCCCACATGATATTGATTTTTTTCTGCTAGATCTCTATATTTCTAAAGCTTCCTGTCCACCATATAGCCTTAGGATTGTTGTTATTTGGTATAATGACCCATTAATTAATTACTAATTATTATTATTTGTAACAACAATAATATTTTATTATTTTATGATGCTGTGTAATGTGATTGTTGGCAGAAATCTTTTTTTTAGTGAGCTCTAATTTCAGTACAATGTACTTATAGCATTTTCAAAGACTTCTCAAATATAAGTTTGTGAAAGACAGATAGCTTCTGATAACTTTATAGTATAAACCAGGAGGTCATGATTTGCTAGGCATTTATTAAGTGTTAATTATATATATCCTTCACATTTGTGTTATACTGTTTCTACCTTTCCTTGAACAATTTGCATTGACTAAGTTGGGGCTCCACAAAGATAAAACATCTACAACTTTTAGTGATGATGATCTGTTCCTTAATGTCTATCATAGGCCTCTCTTTCTGAATGAATCTACATGTATCTACCATATATTTTATGTACGTGTGTGTCTTTATGTGTCTCTCTGTGTGTATGTGGAGGAAGAGAGAAAGAGAGAGAGAGAGAGAGAGAGAGAGAGAGAGAGAGAGAGAGAGAGAGAGAGAGAGAGAGAGAGAGAGAGAGAGAGAGAGAGAGATAGAGAGAGAGAGAGAGAGAGAGAGAGAGAGAGAGAGAGGGAATTGATTGAGTTCATATACATGTCACTCAATCCAATTTTTTTTTTTAATTTTCCTTCTGGATCTTAGGCCAGCAGGTAAAGAACATGCATTTATGCAGTACTTCCTATACACCAGAACAGACTAAGCATTGGGAACACCCATATAACTTAAAAGGTACATTGTGACCTTCAGGGAATTTACATTCTAAAGGGGCAAAATAATCCAAGAAAAGGAGGACATTAAGTGATGACTCCAGGCAATGGTTTTAAAGTGCTGGTCTAAAAAGTCATTGGCATTTCCTGGAGGGGAATGAAGGCTGGTGGCCCACCTTTCCTTGTTGTTAGTCCTTCATTTTCAAAGATCTGTGGCATCACAACATGATGGGTGATGTTTTAACTTGTGTATGAATTGGATTTAAGTGAGGGCAAAGTTGCACCAAGTCACCAGCCAGAGTAACTGAAGTCCAGTGGCAGGTCAAAAGTCAAGATGACTGGTGATGGCCTAGGATGCAATGGATGACCTTATTGGCTTTGATGCCCATAGCATCTAATTCACCTGCCTTCATGACCATGGAACGAATTGCTCTCATCCACACATTCTGCCTAGGGAAGTCTTCATTCTTGGGGTAGATGTCCCTCTTATTCACTGATGGGTTTGAGGCCTGTAGGTTACCCTCTACCTGGTTTAGCCCACTAGTTGAAACAATTTTACCAGGGTGTGGCTTCTGCACTTGTGGCTTCTTGGAGCCGCTGACCAGTGTTCATCAGAGGTGAATGAGCAGAAGTAAATTGAGTGTTTAGGGAGGAATAGCACCTCTGGTGTGAGGGATACCCCCTCTCACTCAAAGCAGATCCAGGAGAAACTCAAAAATGGGTCCAAAGGAAGGTTTTTCCTTGGGGAAAGGCTATGGGAGAAACAGATCCTAGCCATTCTATAGGCTTTCTTTGGAGATTGTCTTCTACAAATCCAATGGCATGTACATACATCAGCATTTACTCCTTATTTCTGAATGAAACTTGCTTCAGAAATATTTCTGTACATTTTAAATATGTTTATCATGTCTTATGAAAATGTCTACCAATATTTCTTCCTCCTGTTTGGTGAGGAAGCATTAGCTGCTCCATAACTATCTTAATGTTACTGGTCCCTGGTATTCATTTATTCCACTGAGAAGCTTGAACAATAACTGGCAAATCAAAAAATAAATTGCCCTATTAACCCTTGGGACTTCGGGGTATACCTTGTTTATTCCTTATGCATATATTGTTTTCCTGTGTTCATAATTGTGTGTTTGTGTGATACAAGATATAAATTCAGATTATAAATTGCATAAACAAATATGAAATTGGCCAAATTACAAATGATCTCTGATTTTCACACATTTTGGCAATATGTTATTTATTTTATAAAGAAAAGAAGACTTAAGCTTGTGACTTCAAGGAACTTGGTAAATATGTTTTGCTAGTAATTCTTGTAGTAGTCGATACAGCACTTGAGTGAATATAGATACTATCTTCACAGAATTGTTCTGTTATCCATTATATTAATAGTGTTTATCCTTCTGTTTCTCTTTTGATCCAACTGGAACTTTTTTATTTACCATTTATAATTAATAAAGGTGATGAGAAATTTTCTTCAGCTTTTTCTTAGGAATTTTGTCTCACCTATGCTTTCTTTATTTACCAAACTTCTGTAGTAAAGTTTTTAATTGCTCTCTACTTGTTTATTTAATTATTTGTGCGGCCTTCCCTCTTTCTATGACCTTAAAGTTTGTATTTTTCACTTTTAATTGCTGACAAGAATTTTAAAAATTCTCTCCCAATTATTTTTCTGCCACTATTTTTCTATATTTTATTTTTGCCTTTAATTGGACAATGTGCCATTCACATTTTCTACTGTACATAGAAGCAAGATATTGATAAGATTTTTCTGTCTTTCCACTGATTTCCAATAGTTCTCTCAAGTCACCTCTTCCATGATTGTATTTTATGACTATTCTGTGATGAAGCGTTGATATATATTCTAAATTTCTAACTGTCTAAAAGTCTCCTATATAGACTGTTGTATGCAGGTACTGAAATATATATTATACTCCCCCCCACACACACCGGTACAATATAATTAATTTGTTCACTATGTTTATAGTAGATTAAAGATTTTTCTGTGTTTTGGTATATTTGGTATATTTATTTTGCTAGTTTGCTTTGTGGCATAAATTTTAGAAATGATTTCGTGGAAGTTTAGTCATATGAAGCTGCTTTTCTTTTCAAAATCTTTTGAGAATTTGGTATATTTTTTCCTATTTAATTATTAAATATAGTATCTGGAATTTGGAGCACATGAAGATACTTAATGGCCTGAAGGTCTTGAACTTTTCCCTTTTCAGGTTTTCTCATGCGCATAATTTCATCTCAATTTTACCTCTTATTTCATCTTAAGTTGGCTGAAGGATAAAGTTAGTTTTGATGAATGCTTTGAATTGTTCAGCCATATGTTGCTCTGTGATTTGGAATTTGAAATAAATTTCACAAAAATTAGTAAAGAGTCTGCGTACCTATCATTGTTGGGACCTGTTTCCAATTTTATTATGCTTCAGTAAGAGTGCATAATTAAAGTAGTCATGAATTATTCATGTTTTCCTTTCATTTAATGCAAATTTGTGATGTACTAGTTTTAATTATCAGCCCATCTTCACTGAAGCACTTCCAGTGGCTGGAGTATTGTTATTTCTGACTTGTTTTGCTTCATCTTGCCTTATTGTGGTACAATACAATACCAAAAAGGGTGGCGCTTGCTCTGCATGTCCTCCTAATCAGGTTGTCATGGCATCTTTGAGTAGCACAAGCCTTATTGTGCTCCGTGTAGTTCTGAGATTCACAGGTAAATCTCATCACACTAGTAGGGGTATTAATACAGTCAATATAATTAATAGAGATAATTTATCTCATTTCCAGATTTACCTCCTGGCCCTCACATATGCCATAGTAGTCAATGCACACACAATCAGAACTTTATGTTATCCCAGAAGACATTGATTGATGTTGAAATTCTCCACCACCATCTTAACAACATATATCAGTAAGGCAAGATTCATGATCTTGAGGATGACCATGAACATGCCCAAATGGTTTGGAATCACAAAGTATGAAAAACTTTCTAGGTAGAAGACAGAGGAAGTATAACATTTATTTAGATACTAGAGAATCCAATCCCAGGACCAGTAATTCTAATCCAATATAGCAGTTATTATATTCCAAAACCAATAAGCCCACCTCAGTGTAGCAACAAGGAAAGCAACACAGTATTATATCAAGGAACCAAGTCATCCTGTACCCTCCTCCCCTCTGCTAGGGCCTTCCTTTAAATAATCACTCACTAATCCTAACTCTCCACTCAACACTCTCTTCTGCACCTCTGTCAATGCTGGTTCTCTCAATGTCTGCTCTTTAGTACCCTCTTGATGTCTGCTGCCTCAATGTCTTCTTGACATCTGCTCAATTCTGCTTCCCTTCAGGTCTGCTTCTCTTTAGTTCTTTCCTATTTCCATTCTGGTTTTCTCACACTCTGGTGTCTCCTTATATACAGTCCTACCTAGCATCTGATTGCATGGAACTCAGATCTCTGATTGGCTGAATTCATAATTGACTAGAACTCAGTACACATATCATTGGCTCTGGTCTTAGCAACTCCCCTTAGGGCCCTGAGGGCTTCACACCCAAATGCTTAGTACCTGGTAAGTAGAGGCTTAAGGCCTACTTACAAACAAAGATATAATCAAGCTTTCTCACCTAGCCCCACATGAGGCCTATTGAATGGGTGGGGAAGATCTTCGATCATATTAATACTACACAACATGAACAGCATATTGGTATTTGAATACGTTATTATTATTGTCATTACCATCAATGAGGATAAGTTATATTGATAATATTGTACAAAGAAGTCATACCACTTACTGAAAATCATCATAAGTAAAAGTGAACTAGCTTTTTAGGAGTAAAAATGGAATTTTGAATCTCCTTTTTTTTCCCCAACTGTCACCACTCTACCTCCTCCAACAAATCAGCAAGTCAGGTATTCCATCCCATTGGTAAGGAGTATCATCAGATGAATATGGAAATTTTAAGCTTGGACAAAGGGTTACAGAACTCTCCTCCTAACCTATGTCTATAACTTTCACCTCAGTGATTATCATCAGAAAACAATTATAAAATCTCTGTCTGGGTCTTGTGCTATAAAGTCATATCCCTATTTTCTTTTCTTTGTAAAGTGAGTTTTACACCCGGATTCACTTAATGGTGCAATATAGTGTGAAGCAAGTCTATAAGTCATCCCTTGGCACCCAAACATTCCCCTAGTTCATAGTTGAAGTAATATTGGATCTATACTATCCTGACACTTAGAAATCAACATAAGATTGAGAGTGGTGAGAAATAAACATGCAAAAAAATTGTGTCTTAATAACTATATTCAAATGAACAGAAGTGAGACTTATTCTGAGAAAATCAAACATATAAATATCCAAACCTCCAATATGGATAAATTAAGGATTATTATTCATGTTATGGGGTGGGAGAAGTTTCTTTAAAGGAATAGTGGTCACATTATCTTTGCTTCTTAGTTTACAAATAACTTAAAAAAATACTCAGGCACATACATTAATCCAAGATTCTGAGTGGTTAAGTCACTTGCTCATGTTTACATAGATAGAATGTGGCAGAATCAGGATTCACATATAAATCTGCTGTGGCACTGCCATTTTCATTACATCATATCAAAGGACTCCCTGAAGGGGAGGAGGGCTCAGGTGTCAGATGGCCAGAATGGAAATTATCCTTAGGTCTCTCATTTGGCTTTAATCAATGCAAATCTTATTTGCAAGTAATCCCAAGGATTACTTAACTGTCTGGAATTATGAAGATCAGTTTGCTGTTTTATAATATGATTGATACTATAAAAGTCTATGTGAAAATATGACATTTGGGAATTGCACAGGATTGCTAGAAGAACATTGGAGAAGTGCACTCTGTTACTGACTCTGACATTGATTAACTTATTTGAGCTTGGACAATTGTACTGGAAATCAGTTTCCTCATCTGTGCAATTGAGGGTCTCTTAGATACCTTCTAACTCTATGATTCTATGACATTACATTAATGTGCAAAATGACTCCCAGTTCTACTGACATTGCACATTCTTCACCTAAGTAATGGTTCTGAAAATCTTGACTGCCCTACTGCTCAGCAGTGTCTGTGTGGTTAAGGTTAAATAATAGCCTATTCATGGCTCAATTTTTTGCTGGCATTGTTAGACCACTCAAATGGAAGTTCTGTCTGTCCTAACAATATATGAAAAATGTAATTGCTATTATTTGTGCAGTGTTTAAAGGTCTGTGAAATGTTTACCTCATGATAACTCTGTAAGGCAATGCAAATATCACTATCTGCAGTTTTATAGTCAAGGAAACTGTGTCTCAGAGCAACAATGAATGAATGAATGAATGAATGAATGATGAATGAATGAAAGCATGTATTAAGTGCTTACTATGTATCCAGCACTATTCTAAGTCTTAGAGGGTACAACTAAAAAAGTCAGACAGCCCTTGTCCTCCGGGAACTTCTAATTGAAAAGACAGCATGTAAGAAAAGTTGCAGTCAAAGAAGAGAGATTGAGTTGACATACAGTGTCATCAGGTTTACAGGCCCTTTCTGAAAGTAATAGTATAATTAATTTGACTAATGTAAAATTAGAAAGGATGTATAGATATAGATGGCTAGATTGAATGGTGAGTTTGCACTTATTCACTGTTTGATCAAAATTATTTATTCCCAGGGCAAGGGTTCCAAAGCTGTGAATGTTTAACTCTCACAGTATTTGGAGACATGACTTCTGGAGGCCCAGGTCGGAGAATGCTCTACCAGGTGGATAGAATTTGGTAGATGAAAAATGTGGAAAAGGTAAAAGAGCAGATAGTAAAATAGCTTGGGTGAATGATTATGCAGGATATTAGGTTAAATTAAATGTCCAACATCAAAGGCATATTGAGATAATGCACTTATTTTTAGGGCCAAATATTTCTCATTGAGGTAAAAGTAGAAGTATACATGTTAGAATGCCTAATCTAATCTAATCTAATTAAAATATGACTATCTGGTATGGTTGTATCTTGAATTTAACTCATGATATAGTTGATTTATAATAAACAAACTGCTTCCAAACTTTACTTTCTACAGTTCAGTGGCTTTATTTCCCTTTTTCCAACTTTTTAATAATTTGGTTTACCAAATTTCATCTTCTATTAATAAATTCCATGTTTTACTTTTATTCTGGGATTGGGATTTGATCATATATTTGAACAAATATCATTCGATATTACTAATTTACAATTGCTGTACTTTGCCTTTTTTGAGACATGGAGGAGAAAGGAAGGAAGGAAGGAAGAAAGGAAGGAAGGAAGAAAGGAAAGAAGAAAGGAAGGAAGGAAGGAAGGAAGGAAGGAAGGAAGGAAGGAAGGAAGGAAGGAAGGAAAGAAGAAGACTGATATAATTAGGAAATAGAAGAGCTAAGATTCTATCCCAATTCATAAAATCCATCATAAGATTATTAGTTTAGAAACAGAATTGACTTGAATGCTAACCAATAGGTACTCCTCATTTTACAGATAAGGAAACAGAAGACCAAGGGGGTTAAATTACTTGCCCAGGAGGACCAAAGAAGTAATTTTCAGAGGTGAGATTCAAATCCCTATTCTCATACTCCAAGTTCATGGTTCTTTCCATTTCTGGAAAGATTCTATGACTGGAATTTGACTTGGGTCAAGCATGGTGAGAAAATGGATCTATTACCCTACATTCTGTCCTTTCATTAAACAAATATTGAAACCACCACAACAGATAAGCTCTGTTTTATTTATGAGTCTTATTAAGTTCATGATCCTCTGTCCTTATCTGTCACATTTAGTCGTAGAAATGTCATGCCTTGCAGAAGATGGTTAAGAGAAGCTCTATGGTTTTCTAATCACTACTTTGAATGCATAGTGCCAAAACTTGAAATGTGTATTAATTCTTTCTAAAATTATATTCTTATACTCTTACTACCTATCCAACTACATTTTCATTTTCTACCCATAATCTCCACATTTTACTTTAAATCTGGAATTCTGATTTGATAATATATTGGAATGAATTGAATTGAGTAACACTAATCTATGCTTCTTGTGCTTTGCTTTTTTTGAGACTTAGAGTAATTCTTGACTAGGTTTTAAAGAATTCACTTAAATGGTTAACTTACATTTTTTTTTCTTTTTAGCACCAGTGAAAAGCATGTTCCACTTATTTAGCTGTGATGTATAAACAACCTGAATACCTTAAGAATGTACAATGTAAATACATATTTGCCAAAAAATCAGAAGTCTTGGACATAGTAATATATAAAGAAATAAAAATAAACATTTTGAAAAAAAAATCATTTGCACACACATGCACACATGGACATCAGTAAAATATCCAGCATTTATTAGTGTCTATTTTTTACAAAGAACTACATAATATGCCTAATAAAAAGTTTTAAAAATAATCGATTGTTATTTACTTCCAGAATATAATTGCTTGGTGATTATCATCTTACTAAAATCAAAGTTATTTCATATTAAAGAAGTTACCAAGAGTCATTTCCATGCAGAATCCAGATATAATGGTTCTTAGAGTTCATGCAGATTAACCTAATTATTTAGAAAAAAAAAGACCCATAGAGTCATTGAGCATTGCCTAAAGTCACACAACATATAAATAGAAGATCTAGGATTCTAACTAAACTCTTAAAATTAATCTTAGAATTAACAGTTTATTACTAGAATTGACCTTGGCTGTTATCTAATCAAAACCCCTCATTTTACAGGAAAAAAAAGAAAGCAATGGTTAACTTAATTGCCCAAGATTACACAAGTACTGTCAGAAGTGAGATTCCAGTCCACATATTCTTCCTCCAAATTCAGAGTTCTTTTCCTTATCCTAAGATGGACATTAATCTGTACACTTAGTCATAGCCCATCTTATTTGCTGTAAAAATATCATTTTAATAAATATTTCTGTATTCAAAGATTTATGGTTTAGTACATTGAAATCTGTCCTGGATCCACATTTTGCTCCTGACATTTTATAGCCTTCTAATTAGCTATTTAATTTTTAAAATTAATCACATCTAAAACTCTAGATCAATGAATAATGGTAAGTCATAAAGGACTTTCTATGGTAGAATGAGTTCTATATTTTTATTTAATTCCACATCATTGTGTACTCAGACATTAACAATTTTTAAAATGCTACAATCCATTAAAACTTCTATAGTATTTCACTACAAAGCATTGTAGTTTAATTGTTTACGTTTGTCATTTCAAATAACCAGTTGTATTCAACCAACAAGTTAAAGCGATGACTTGACCACCTAGTTAAGTAGATGTAGCCCGAAGACATTCAGTTAGTCAAAGGAAAGAGAAAATCATGCCACAACTTCACAGAGATGGCATTTATACCAGCCATTCTAAAATACATCTTTTCTGATTGGTAAACGGAATTGAATACTTTCCAAAATTAATGGAAAATCATTATTGTGATAGCAATGTTATATTTTACATGTTATGCCTTGCTTTTTTTTTCCTTATTCTTGTGTGAAAGGCAAACTACTGAATCAAAGAAAGACTAGTGCTTTAACAGCTTAAAGAAGGCTTTGACTATCTTCCCAGGAAGGCTCCTAGAGGTAATATATACTGATGTCTGTGTCAAAGATCCAGAAATATTCGGTGTTTTCCCTTAAGATACATAGAGGTTAAAATAAAAAGATTGAAAAGGTTTGGAAACCTCCAAGATTTTTGTGGAAGCCAAAACATGTTCATGTCTTGATGGTCTGATAAAGGTGAGAAAGCACTGGGTTTACCCACATGCTTAAAAACACTCATGGTGAATTTTAAATACTGGAATGCAGCCAGCCAGGTCCAACCTCACTATAGGCTCTGATAGTATGCTTACTGTTAGGTTACTGGACTGTAGCCAAGCTATAAAGATAGTTTTAATGTGAGTGAAGTGATGAAGTCATTCAAAGGGAATAGACTCTCTCTATCCTTATTTGACTGAAAAGTCAGTCAAAAATTCAGTAGTAAAATGTGAATAAAAAATAGAATTAAAGATTTATAAGTTGGTAAGGCATTTATATCTGGAATCAAATAAGAATATCAAGATATTTTATCTCCATAGTGTTTAATTTATTTTTAGCTATAGAAAAGTCATTAAATGCTACATGTCTAAATATATATATATATATATATACATATATACATACATATATATATAGACACACATATACATACACACATACACATATATACATACACATTCATATATAGATATAAATATATACATATGTGTATATACACACATATATCTTCTCTTCAATACTGAACATATGGTGTTCAGGAAAATACATGTAAGAACAGATGTGTATGTAAACACAGGTAGGAATAATTCTGTAAAGGGCTTCAACTTATCAGGTACCTACTTTGAACAGTAGATTGCTGGAAAACTCCTCCAAAAACCAATTGTAAAAGAATTTTTTTTAAACTAAAGAACATATATTTTTCAAACGATTGATAGGCTTTATGTATTGTAACACCCCAAATTTTTATGTGCTATTTCAAACATGACTCTTAAAAAGATCCCTTATTATAAAACAGACAATTTTGAGCACTTAGATGTGAATCTATTTTGTTCCACCTTTTGTCAAATGGAGATTATGCAGCAGATTTATTTTTAAATCACCACCACAACTTATTTTCACATAAAGTGGACTGGGGAAATACTCTATATACTGTGTGACTAATCTGCTCAGAGAGACTGACAAATATTGTTTGTCTAAGGTGATTTGGTTCTTTGTTGTTAACAAGCTCCAGAAATATATTTTGTTTTCCTATGCCACAGGTTTCTTCATGATGAAATTGTTCTGCTTTCATTACAAAATGCCTATTACTTTTCTTTGCTTTTTTTTAATTTTAAGATCATTCTCTCTCATCATACCATAGACACAGTTTTTTTCCCTTTAATGTAGTACTAGGAAATGTTTTTGTTTTATTTTTGTTTTTTTCAAATAGCTTGTGAATTTAATTTTTGAAACAAAATGAATTACCTGTTTTTCCTACCTTCCTTCGTACCTCTTGATTAAAATATTGCTAAGTAATTTCTCTGCCATGCTAACTATAAGCCATTTTCATGGGTTATGCAATTTTTACCATGACTTGACTTGGTGAATAAAAAGAAGATTTTGCCAATGACTACAGGATGAAATTGGGAGAAAAAAAGTAACAGAGACTTTCTCTACACAGAAATATCAGATCAACCATTCGGAAGGAATTATCTAAATGCAGGCATTAATTAATCAGGCAATAAAACAAGTATCTACTATGTGTGAAGCACTGTGCTAAACTCTAGGGATAGAAAGAAAGAGAAAAGACATTCCCTGTCCCATAGAAGCTTACCATTGGGTGAGATGACAGGCAAATAACAACTTACAAATAAGTTATATAAAGGATAAATTTGAAATAATCAACAGAGAGAAGACATAAGAATTAAGAGTGAGGGGCAGAGCCAAGATGGCAGCTGGAAAGAGGGGAATCGCTTAAGCTCTCCCCCAGGTCACTCCAAACACCTGTAATAAATGGCTCTGAAAAAATTCTAGAGCTGCAGAACCCACAAAATAGCAGAGGGAAGCAGGGCTCCAGCCCAGGACAGCCTGGATGATCACTGGGAAAAATCTATGGCGTGGTGCTGGGAGCAGAGAACAGCCCAGCGTGGGAAGCCAGGACCAACCAGACTGGGAGCTGGGCAGAACAGGCTATAGGGCCCTGAATCACTGAGGTGTGGCAGTTACTAGACTTCTCAACCCACAGATGCCAAAGACAACAGAGGGCATTAGTAGAAAAACTGCTGGAGCAGACTCAGAGGAGTGTGGGGTCAGCCTCAGCCCCCGCGGACAGTGGAGGTGGTGCAGTGCTGTAACTGCTTCCAGAGCTCCAACTGTGATTGCTTCCAGCCCCAGGTCCACCGGGTGTGAGGAATTAAGTGGTGAATCAGAGTGGGAGTGCAGATCCTGCTTTGCCATGCTTGGATCTGGATAACAGTCCTGGTTGGTGGTTCTTGGGAGAAGAGGAGCACTGGTGTGGCAGAGCTTGCTGTGTAGATGTAGCTCTGAAAACAGCACTGCAGCCAGTAAAGCTTGGGACAAAGCACTTTCTACTCTACAAGCAGCCATAATCTGACAAAAAGTTCAAAGGTCAAGTAGTTGGCTGGGAACATGGCCAGGCAGCAAAAAAGGACACAGACTCAGACTCAGACTCAGAGTCAGACTCAGAATCTAGAAATTATTTTGGTGACAAAGAAGATCAAAACATACTGCCAGAAGAAGTCAAGAAAGTCAAAGAACCTATATCAAAAGCCTCCAAGAAAAACATGAACTGGTCTTAGGCCAGGGAAGAGATCAAAAAGGATTTGGAAAAGCAAGTTAGAGAAATAGGGGGAAAATTGGGAAGAGAAAAGAGAGTGATGTGAGAAAAACTTGAAAAACGAGTCAATGACTTGCTAAAGGAGACACAAAAAATACTGAAGAAAATAAAACCTTAAAAAATAGACTAACTCAGAGGACAAAAGAGCTCCAAAAAGACAATGAGGAGAGGAATGCCTTGAAAGGCAGAATTAGCCAAATGGAAAAAGAGGTCCAAAAGACCACTGAAGAAAATACCACCTTAAAAATTACATTGGAGGCGGAGCCAAGATGGCAGCGGGTAAGCAGGGACTAGAGTGAGCTCCGTAGCGAGTCCCTCCAAAAACCTATAAAAAATGGCTCTGAACCAATTCTAGAATGGCAGAACCCACAGAACAGCAGAGGGAAGCAGGGCTCCAGCCCAGGACAGCCTGGATAGTCTCTGGGTGAGGTCTATTCCACACGGAGCTGGGAGCTGGGGGCTGGAAGCTGGGAACGGAGTAGAGCAGAGCCCAGCCTGAGCGGCATGGAACAACCAAACTTGGAGTCGGGCGGATGGGGCCCCTAGCGCCCTGAATATGTGAGCTGCAGCAGTTACCAGACCCTTCGATCCACAAACACCAAAGACTGCGGAGAAGGTTAGTGGGAAAAGCTGCAGGAGTGAAAGGAGTTCGCGGTTCGGCTTCCAGCCCCGGGGGAAGCGAAGGTGGGGCAGCTACAGTGGCTGCTGCTTCTTGTCCCAGGACCACCTGGTGGGAGGAATTAAGTGGCGGATCAGAGCAGGAGTGCAACAGCCTGCTGAAGATCTAAGCCCAGTCCGGACTGGGGGTTCTTGGGGAAGGATTATTGCTGGTCTGACAGATCTGGCACCTCCCCCCCAAATGTGGAACATAGAACTCGTTAGTCTACAAGCAGTCATACCCCACTGAAAAATTCAAAGGTCAAGTTAGTTGGTTGGGAATATGGCCAGGCAGTGAAAACGCGCCCAGATTCAGTCTCAGACTTTGGATTCTTTCTTTGGTGACAAAGAAGACCAAAACATACAGCCTAAAGAAGACAACAAAGTCATAGAGCCTACAACAAAAGCCTCCAAGAAAAAACATGAACTGGCCCCAGGCCACAGAAGAACTCAAAAAGGATTTGGAAAAGCAAGTTAGAGAAGTAGAGGAAAAATTGGGAAGAGAAATGAGAAGGATGCGAGAAAACCATGAAAAACAAGTCAATGACTTCCTAAAGGAGACCCAAAAAAATACTGAAAAATACACTGAAGAAAACAACACCTTAAAAAATAGACTAACTCAAATGGCAAAAGAGCTCCAAAAAGCCAATGAGGAGAAGAATGCCTTGAAAGGCAGAATTAGCCAAATGGAAAAGGAGGTCCAAAAGACCACTAAAGAAATTACTACTTTAAAAATTAGATTGGAGCAAGTGGAAGCTTGTGACTTTATGAGAAATCAAGATATTATAAAACAGAACCAAAGGAATGAAAAAATGGAAGACAATGTGAAATATCTCCTTGGAAAAACCACTGACCTGGCAAATAGATCCAGGAGAGATAATTTAAAAATTATTGGACTACCTGAAAGCCATGATCAAAAAAAGAGCCTAAATACCATCTTTCAAGAAATTATCAAGGAGAACGGCCCTGATATTCTAGAGCCACAGGACAAAATGGAAATTGAAAGAATCCATCGATCGCCTCCTCAAATAGATCCCAAAAAGAAATCTCTTAGGAATATAGTCACCAAATGACAGAGCTCCCAGATCAAGTAGAAAATAATGCAAGCAGCCATAAAGAAACAATTTGAGTATTGTGGAAACCCAATCAGAATAACCCAAGATCTGGCAGCTTCTACATTAAGAGATCGAAGGGCTTGGAATGCGATATTCTGGAGGTCAATGGAGCTAGGATTAAAACCTAGAATCACCTACCCAGCAAAACTGAGTATCATGTTCCAAGGCAAAATATGGATTTTCAATAAAGTAGAGGACTTTCAAGCTTTCTCAGTGAAAAGACCAGAACTGCATAGAAAATTTGACTTTCAAACACAAGAACCAAGAGAAGCATGAAAAGGTAATCAAGAAATGGAAATTACAAGGGACTTACTAAAGTTGAACTGTTTTGTTTACATTCCTACATGGAAAGATGATGTGTATGATTCATGAGACCTCAGTATTAGGGTAGTTGAAGGGAATATGCATATATATATATATATGTATATATATATATATATATGTTTATGTATATATAGAAGTGAATGTGTATGTATGTATATATCTATGTGTATATGTATGTATGTGTATGTATGTATATATATGCTTATATATATATATATATATATATATATATATACATATATATGTAAAAGAGAGAGAGCAGACACAGGGTGAGTTGAAGATGAAGGGAAGATATCTAAAAGAAATAAAATGAAATTAAGGGATGAGAGAGCAACATACTGAGAGAGGGACATAGGGAGAGATAGAATGGGGTGGATTATCTTGCATAAAGGTGGCAAGAGGAAGCAGTTCTGTGGAAGGAGGGGAGAGGGCAGGTGAGGGGGGAATGAGTGAACTTTGTTCTCATCAGATTTGGCCTGAGGAGGGAATACCATACATACTCAGTTGGGTATCTTACCCCACAGGAAAGAAGAGGGAGGAAGATAAAAAAAATAAAAGGGGGGGGATGATGGAGGGGAGGGCAGATGGGGGTGGAGGTAATCAAAACAAACACTTTGGAAAGGGGACAGGGTCAAGGGAGAAAATTCAATAAAGGGGGATGGGTTGGGAAGGAGCAAAAGGTAGTTAGCCTTTCACAACATGAGTATTGTGGAAGGGTTATACATAATGATATGTATGGCCTAGGTTGAATTGCTCGACTTCTTAAGGAGGGTGGGTGGGAAGGGAAGAGGGGAGAGAATTTGTAACTCAAAGTTTTAAAAACAGATGTTCAAAAACAAAAAAAAAGTTTTTGCATGCAACTAAAAAATAAGATACACAGGCAATGGGGTGTAGAAATTTATCTTGCCCTACAAGAAAGGAAGGGAAAAGGGGATGAGAGGGGAGGGGGGTGATAGAGGGGAAGGCTGAATGGGGAACAGGGCAACCAGAATATATGCCATCTTGGAGTGGGGGAGGGTAGAAATGGGGAGAAAATTTGTAATTCAAACTGTTGTGAAAATCAATGCTGAAAACCAAGTATGTTAAATAAATAAATTTAAATTAAAAAAAATTAAATTGGAGCAAGTGGAAGCTAGTGACTTTATGGGAAATCAAGATATTATAAGACAGAACCAAAGGAATGAAACAATGGAAGACAATGTGAAATATCTCATTGAAAAAACCACTCACATGGAGAATAAATCCAGAAGAGATAATTTAAAAATGATTGGACTGTCTGAAAAGCATGATCAAAAAAAAAAAAAACCTACATATCATCTTTCAAGAAATTATCAAGGAGAACTGTCCTGATGGTCTAGAGTCAGAGGGTAAACTAGAAATTGAAAGAATCCACCGATCACTTCCTCAAATAGATCACAAAAAGAAAACTCCTAGGAATACTGTCACTAACTTCCAGATTTCCCAGGTCAAGGAGAAAATACTGCAGAAAGAAACAATTTGAGTATTGTGGAAATACAATCAGGATAACACAAGATCTAGCAGTTTCTACATTAAGGGATTGAAGGGCTTGGAATATGATATTCTGGAGGTCAATGGAGCTAGGATTAAAATCAAGAATCACCTACCCAGCAAAACTGAGTACAATACTCCAAGGCAAAATATTGATTTTCAATGAAATAGAGGACTTTCAAGCTTTCTTGAGGGAAAGACCAGAGCTGAATAGAAAATTTGACTTTCAAATACAAGAACCAATGGAAGCATGAAAGGTAGAAAAGAAAGAGAAATCGTAAGGGAACTACTAAATTTGAACTGTTTTGTTTACACTCCCACATGGAAAGTAGATGCATGTAATTCATGAGACCCTCTTCAGCATGAGGGTAGTTGAAGGGAATATACATACACACACACACACACACACACACACACACACACACATATATATATATATATATATATATATATATATATATATATATACAGAGAGAGAGAGAGAGAGAGAGAGAGGGCACAGGGTGAGTTGAATATGAAGGGATGATACCTTAAAAATAAAATAAAATTAAGGGGTGGAGAGGAATACATTGAGAGACAGAGAAAGGGAAAGATAGAATGGGGTAAATTATCTCACATAAAAGTGAAAAGAAAAAGCAGTTCTATTGGAAGGGAAGAGGGAGCAGGTGAGGGGGAATGAGTGAATCTTGCTCTCATCACGCTTGACTTGAGGAAAGAATAACATACACACTCAATTGGGTATTTTACCCCACAGAAAATAGGGGGAAAGGGATAAGAAATGGGGGTGATAGAAGGGAGGGCAGATGGGGGAGGATGTAATCAAAAGCAAACATTTTTGAAAAGGGACAGGGTCAAAGGAGAAACTTGAATAAAGAGGTATAGGATAGCATGGAGGCAAATATAATTAGTCTTTCACAACATGACTGTTATGGAAGTGTTTTGCATAATGATTTATGGTGGCCTATGTTGAATTGTTTGCCTTCTTAGGGAGGGTGGGTGGTAATGAAAAGGGGAGAGAATTTGAAACTCAAAGTTTTTACAACAGATGCTCAAAAAATGTTGTTTTTGCATGCAACTGGGAAATAAGATATACAGGCAATGGGGCACAGAAATCAATATTGCCCTACAAGAAAGTAAAGGGAAAGGAGATGGGGGGGGGGCAGTGCGGTGACAGAGGGAGGGCTGACTGGGGAATGGGACAATCAGAATATATGCCATCTGGGAATGGGAGAGAGGGTAGAAATGGGGAGAAAATTTGTAACTCAAAATCTTGTGGAAGTCAATGCTGAAAACTAAAAAAATATTGAATAATAAAATTTGGGATTTGAAAAAAAATTGAGAAGCAGGCTGGAAGAATGAGAAAAACAAAACAAACAAACAAAACAACAGAATTAAGAGTGATTGGAATTGTTGGAATTCGTTTAAATGTTCCAATTTATTGGTTTTTACATACTTAGAACTGAATAATTATGTTAGCAGAATGTTGGAATTCGTTTAAATGTTCCAATTTATTGGTTTTTACATACTTAGAACTGAATAATTATGTTACTAAACTGAGTTCACTTTTTATATTTATTCATTAAATGTTTTTTCCTGGTATATTTATGTCTGATAATCTTAGAACCCAGGAATAGTCTTTATAATATGAGAGGGCCTCTAGGGCATCAATGTGTAGGTAGTTAACAGATAAGGCCATAGCTAACATTTTTCACATGTTGAACAGACAGTAGAAAAAAGTACACTTAAATCAACTTTTAAAGATAAATGATTTCATGCTGTGGAGAGACAGAAGCCTTAGGACATAGCAAGACTACTGTGATATGGGAAGATGATGACCTTCTGGCTAGCCACAACAGGAAGGAAGGGGGTACCATCTGGTACCTTGCCTTTAATGAGTTTCACTAAATATTGAAATTATTTGTTTCTATGCTACAGACCGTTCATAAAATCACAGATTTACAGTTTAAAGATACCTTAGATAGGAATATAGTCTAACCCCCTCATTTTACAAATGAGGCAACTAAGTCCTAGAGCTTTCAGGTGACTGTCAAAGTCACCCTGCTAGATTTATTCAGGAATTGAGCTTACATCTTCCCAATTCCAATTCCAAGTTTGTGTCTTCCATGATTTTTAGCTGTATAGTGAATGAGTACTAGGCATCATTGATATTTTAGCACCATTGGGGAAAAAAAAACTCCAGGTGTCCTATCATCATTAAGGTTCTAACAATGGGATTGCCATGGATGAAACTGTAAAGTTCTATTATCAATTGTCTATTTTTATGTGAAAGACCCTGATTTAATTTTCAAATGGTAAATGTTTGGGGAAAACACATTACTACCCATAAAAACTATTAAATTATACATATATGTGAATGTGTTTTGCCCATACACATAGACATTCATGTATTCATGTGAATGCATGCAAACTAAATAGGCATATGCATGTATTAATACATACATATGCACTGCATTGTTCATATATGCACTGTGAACATATAATCATGTGCACATTTGCACGTATAATTATGTTTATGAAGATATATGCATACATGTTTGTATTTGTGCTCATGTACGCATATACAGATATGTTCCCATGTGTGGGAGTATATATAACTTTGTGATCATGGATATGAAAATATACCGAATATCATCATTGCTATTAAGATACCTAAATAGATAGCTGGATGAAAAGTTTATAAAATTATTAATATATTTATTTGTAAAATTTCCATTTGATTTAGTGGCCTTTGCTAAAGTTTGCTTTATCTTTTACCTAATAATATAGCTAAAGAAGAAAGACTGTTGCTTTGAATTTAATGACATAACCAATATTCACCACCCTCCTGAGATACATTTTGAAATTTCTCTTTCTTAGTTGGACCAAGTCCTCAGAGATGTGCTGCTCTTTTTACTCTTAAAGGAGTAAACTGGCATTCTAGAGTTATAGTAAAGAGGCTAGAGATTTTCATCTTACTCATGAGCCCCATTGGCATGTTCTTCATTAACAATCAGCCAGTTGAATTCCTACTACTCCAACTACTGAGTTGGACAATTAAGTGGGGAAAGATTAAAAAAAATAAAACAAATGAAAATGCAGCTTCCCCCCCCCCCCAAAAAAAAAGAGAGATACACTCTTCTTTTGCAAACCCAAGTTCCCTGAAGAGAACTTGTGTGGCAAAAGTTTAACTTCTGATGTATTGTTTTTGAGCTCCTATTCTCCCTCCATGGATTCCTCATGATGTTTACTTCAAGGTGCGACATTTGTGATGAATGAGTTTCTGTGCTGCTGAGCTGACTTAGCTCCTTGCTAGTGGAAACATCTCTGTAGGATGAATTGATTGATGCTGAACAAAACAACTTCTATGTTTGAACCATTTATTTTTCTGCTGATGTTGTTACTCTTTTTAGACATTGTAATGATCACGAGGATGCTCATTAAGCACCTCCACCTCAACGTTCATCTACAGCCATTTTTTTTGCTCCTCTAAGGACTGCTACCATTTCTATTGGGCTTCACAATTGGTTGAGATCATTCATGAGATCTCTGATTGGATCTATGGTTCTCTATTACTTAAAAGGTTGCTACCTGGAAAAATATACGTTGAACCAGAACTCAAGAAAGAACAAACGGCAGAGACAAAGATTTCATGTGTTTATAGATACATGGTGACACAGAATGTAGAAGATGTAGTCAGTTGCTCTTTCTTCACTTGTCAGTTTAAAGTAACCCTACCTCCAAGATTTTAAGGAGACTAAGAGATGGAGGTTGCAACTTTTGTATGTATTTGCAGTTATATCTCAGCAACTACTGAGTCAAAAAGTTCTAGATCTGCAACCAATTAGAAGACTTTTTTTTCATCACACTGTACCAAGTACTGAGATCTCATGGTTAATAACTAGTTCCCTTAAATTTCCATATGTTTAGATATGGAGGAAGCATAACTGTGAATATCTCTAGAATTGAAACCAGGCATGAACTGAACCTCATTGGCTAGTCTATATTACATGCCTGTATAAACCAAAATATAGTATTCATGGATAAATGAATGGGTCTGTAGGGGAATTTATACACATAATGAAAACTCTTAATGATGTACCCCTGTATCACTGACATATGACAATGATCTGATTTAAAGTATTTGGAAGAATTAGTAAGGTCTCCGTAAGGTAAGTTATTGTTGGTAAAAATCCCTAGTATTCACTCAGTCGTCTTGGTGATTCCAGAGAAATTTTGTCAAGTTACTTGCTCTGAGAATACCTACAGATTTTTTTCATGGAGAACCTAGCCAAACATTCACCCAAGAAATGATTTTGGCATGAATTTGCATTGCAACTCTATTAATCCCCATACCACACCTTTGGAGAAATTCAGAACAAAAGAAATAATTTGAATAAGAAGCCCAATGAGGCCATTTATCTAACCAATATGCCTGGATTCATAAAAAGTTTATAAAAATATTATTTGGATATTATAAAAGGAAGTGAGTAATGACCATGAAAGACAAACCACTTGTAAATACATACACATACACATGTGTATGTGTGTATATGTATATGTATGTGTACATGTATATGCCTGTATGTATATACTCATGATTCCAACAGAAGCACATAATCACTTACAAACAAAACAGGTCATTTAAAAGCAAAAGATTTTTTTTAAGTTTAAGTTTCATGAACAAAAATGGCCCCCAATTTCCTGGGCACATCATGCAAAGTAAAATGAGACCTTGTTCTAGAATAAGAAGAGATGTTTTCATTCCACCCCTGATACTTATCATATGTCTCACCTATTTCTTCTATAAAATGAGCAAATTTGAGTTAGATGAGTTGATTTCCTGTGATGTGTCTTCCATCTCTAGAACTATGAAGCACCTAATTTTTTTGTTGTTCTTCTTCTTCTTTCTTCCTTGCCACCAATATCTCCCAATAAGCTGGATTTTTTTCTTTCTGCCTTCTCTCCTAGTCATCAGTACCACTCATCATAAAGTATTATCCCTATGGATAGGCACATTAATTAAACAAGGTCCTCAAATGGGAAAGACAGAAAGAAGGGAAATAGCTGTATACTGGTTACATGTAAATTACAAAATATTACTGCTTTTAGTACAAAATGTATATTATATCTTTAAACACAAATTCACGTTGCACATTTCTCTGTCTTTCCCTCATGGAAAAAATGTCCAAATGAAAGAGGGAAGGAACATATAAGGGAAAGGGATGATACATCCTCTTTCATGTTTGATGACCAATTAGGTTGTCTACCATGTTCCCTTACTTTATCAATAACAAAGTAAGCAGTTTTGTGGATTCTGAGAGACAAAAGAAGGAATAAGTTTAGCCCTTGATCTTTGAAGAATACCTGTGGTTTTTGGGAATGAGGAAAAAGGGTGAAAATGGAAGGGGATGTTGAGCAAGGACAAATGCAATTACAAAGGATTTGTGTCTTAGAGAATGATACTACAATGATTCAGAAAGAGTATCTGTGAGGGAATGAGTATCATAGTGGAAAAGAACCTTTGACACAGCCAGGCAGAACATACCTGAAATTCCAAGGTTCATATCCACCTCCTACTCCACCCAAAGTTGAAGCCCTTTGGACAATGATAACCCTCTTGAACTTATTCCTCAATTATTTCAATAATTCCTCAATATTTCTACCCTACCATGTGTTCATCCCAATAATTCTGAACCCACTTATACCATTATTCAAACGTTATCTCCATGCTCCACTGCCCACTTGTTCATTCTTATTTCCATCAATCTAATCCCCAACATCCCCATCTAAGGCTGCTTCATCCCCATTCCACCATATTCTCTGGAGTGTATGCTCCAAATGTAACTGACTTTCATCTTAAAACTCTACCTTCCTTTACTCTCTCTATCTTCTTGTACTCACAAACCTATGTCATTTGTGATGACACAGCTTCTTTGGCCATTCTTTCCAGAACTTGAAATATTTTCACTTATACACAATCTGCCCCAATTCTCTAGATATGGTGGGAAAGATATTGCCCTCAATGTCATTTGCAGTTACTTTGTCATCACTTGGGATCATCTCCTTCATTAGGAGTTTCATTCCTAGAGTTCATGTAATCCATTTGTATCTCCCGATCAAGAATCCCTTGCCTTTTGTCTACTGATGCCCAGGGTAATATTTTTTTTTCCTTTTTCAGTGAATACAGTGACTGACTCACACATTTTCTCCACTCTGCCCCTTATATGAGAGGACTTCAGTGTACATTTTGATACTGCTTCATGTACCCTAACCTCCCAAATTCTCAACTTACTCATTTCAAATGATCTACTTCACTTTAGTGACATGGAAAGATGGGTGTATCCTGATATCACCATCACAGCCAAGTGTTACATTTACAACTTCATTAGCTTGAAATTCCTTTATCTGACCATAATTTGTTATCATCCCAACTTTCTCCTCTTTTCAGTGCCAAATCTTGAATGTATTTCCCTTTTCCTCTCCTCAATTACCCATCCTTACACCTTTCAGATTTTTCCCAGGACAACCCATGTTCAGGAAATACTGTCTTCTTTTTCCCATTTTTGTCTCTTGGTGGGCCAGTTCATTTCTACGCTATTCTCTATAGTCTCATATTTTTTTTTCCCACTTGAGTAT
Organism: Trichosurus vulpecula; assembly: GCF_011100635.1. Taxonomy (NCBI): domain Eukaryota; kingdom Metazoa; phylum Chordata; class Mammalia; order Diprotodontia; family Phalangeridae; genus Trichosurus; species Trichosurus vulpecula. The sequence goes on along the minus strand of NC_050577.1, from coordinate 231,896,967 downwards.
CTTGCATTATTAAACCCTAGATTTGGAATATGCCCATCATCTGTTGTCTTTGTTCTTACATGCTACTGAATGAAGGTGGAGAAAATCACAAAGCTAGGTCAACTAGAGCTACTATAAATGTACATTTTATAATCTCAATTGGGCCCTCTATATGAGGTATAAAAGCATTTATTTATAACTCCCTAATGAAATCTTTATCTCACCATAACATCTTTGCTAAATCTGTAAATTCTCTCCTCAGTCCTCCGTAGCTTTCCATTTCTTATCAGATGACTTTCCCTCTTATTTTACTGTAAACCTGGGGCCATTTACCAAAGAGCTCCTTCTTTTTTCTTTTTTACTTACTTCACATCACTCTGATTCCTTTTGCTACTATGATCTCTTTCACTCCTAACTTATTTGAGGAGGTTGTTCCTTCTGGTCAAGCAAACTCTTTGACATGAAGGATTGTTCCCTTCTATCTTTTTTCTATAGAAGATTGCCCTTTCTGTTACCTTTACTTTTAAATTAATCCTCAAATTCTCGGTGTCTACTTGCTCCTTCCCTACTATTTATAATTTCCCATTTCTCTTTCTCTCCCAGTCTCAAAATAACTCCATTGATCAAAGCATCCTCACTGCATATTATTCTATATTTCTCCTCCTTTCCCAGACTAAACTCCTTGTGAGGCCATATACAAATTATGATTCTACTTCCTTTCATCTCACTGTTTTAACCCTCTGTATTCTGGGTTCCAACCTTATCCTTCAATTGAAAATACCCTCAGAGTTAGGATTGATAACTTATTTGTCAAATTTATGTCATTTTCTCAATTCTTATCTTTCTTGACTTCTCTGCAGCTTTTAATTGTAGATCACCTTCTCTTTACTAGTCTTAATGAACCAGATCTCTCTTGGTCCACCTTCTGTCTGTTGAACTGTTCTTTCTCAATCTTTTTCTGGATCTTTATCCAGGTAGTGCCTGCTGAACCTGAATGTTCCCTAACTTCTGTCTTGAACTCTTTTCTTTTCTACCTTCATAATATTTTGCTTAGTGACTTCATTAGCTCTCTATATTCAATTATGGTCTCTATGCATATGATTACTGCATCTACTTTTTAGCGCTAACAACTCTCCTGACTTGCATTTCCAAATGGCTATGAGACATCTCACACTGAAGGTCTCGTAGACATCTTAATATCAATGCATTCAAAATGGAATTCCTTTCCTTTCCCCAGAAAAATCTCTTCTTAACTTCATTATTACTGCCTAGGGCACCACTATTTCCCCAATCACCAAGCATCACAGTCTAGGTGTAAGCATGTAACCCTCACTTCCCCAAACAAATATCAAATTTGTTGACCTTTGCGACATTTGTCTTATATGCCCCCTTTTTCTCCATTGGCACTAGAACACCCTACTGCAGACCATATCATCATATCTGGACTACTGCAATAGTCTTTTGGTTAGCATCCCTAACTCAAGTCTTTCCCAATCCAGTCCATCCTTGAGCTATCAAATTCTCTTTCTAAAACATGTCTGACCATATCACACCACAATTCAATAGACTCCAATGGTTCATTATTAATTCCATTATTAGTATAAAATCCTTTATTAGATTTTAAAGCCCTTCATAACATAGTCTCATCTTTCCTTTATAGCCTTCATACTCCTTTCCATGTACTCTCTAATCTGGTGACATTGGCCTCCTTTCTGCTCTTTGCTAATAACACACTTTGTCATGAGTCCAGGCATTTTCCCTGACTGTCCTCCATGCCTGAATTATGTCCTTCATTTTTTCTTGACTTCCTTGAAATCTTAACTAAAGTTCTGCCTTTTGTAAGAAGCTTTTATTTGTCTTCTCTAATCTTAGTGTTAGAAATGTCAGTCCAGACCTTTTGTCCTAAGATAGCATTTTCATTTTAAATAGCAAGGTAGCACCTCATGATGGGCTTTAACTCAAGCCCTCTTTTCAGTGTACTGCTGAATAAACTTAGATGTTCTTTCTTGTCATTACTGCAAAGTGCTCTAAACTTAATGCTTTCTCTTCATATTGCTCTTTTTTTGAGAGATGATGTGATGGATTAAACCAAACTAAACTTTTGTGAATGGTCTTCATTCAAAATGCTACTGATCAAATGAAATCAACTTTAGATACTTTTGTAGGAAGGAATAAATAAAATACTGGGACTTCTTCCTTAACTAACATTATATGCTCTCATTCCTGAAAACACTTACATGAATAACAAAACAGAAAAAAAAATACTTGTTATGAATGTAAAGAAGAAATGATTTACTTAGAGACCACTTCCATTAGAGATAAGTAATGATTGATTTCATCAGTATAGGAACCTCTTGTTTGTCTGGGGCACTGAGAGGTTAAGTGACTTAGCTATAGTCATATAATCAAACATATCTGCAGGGCATTCTAGATCCTACTGCTTGCCTTGAATTCACTTAACTATACTTTTGTTCTTTTTTTCTGGGCAAAATTCAAAAATGTATGTGTTGAACCCCCCCCACTTTATTTTTCTTAAGTTTTTTCATGACAACTTTATTTTTGTTTTTGTTGTTAAATTTCTGAATCTCTTGGTCATATTATCTTCTTTGACCTCAATATAAATGGAATTTTCCCTTTTTACTATTTCTGTTTCACATATTTGCCAAGCATTACAGGTGCTACTTTAATGCACTTGTTTGAAAGATTATTCCAATGGTAACATCATAAAGATTTGCTCTCCAACTTGAGGCATTTTTCTCTAGGGGAAGATTCCACTTTTATTTGATATTAGCTAGTAAATTCTAAGCAGATGTCTATATGGAATAAGTTATCTCTCAGAGTAAGATATCTTTGGAATAAGTTATCTTTTGGAAGTATCTTTGCAATATACTTGAGTGGAATTTATTAAAAGAACATATCTTAAGGATATTATTTCCCTGGGATTAGTTAACTTTCAATAAGCAAAGGCCATAAACTCTAAAGAATAATTGTTGCTAGAATATCACTTCAGATTATTCCAAGGATAAAAGAAAATTTATGTTAAAAGAAGAATGATATTTGGTGCACACATTTGTATTATAGCTGGACAGCTGTATTAATGGAGGTATTCTCCAAAGTGCTGACACTAATCTTTGGGGCAGTATTAAGGTAAATGTAGAAAAAAATGGTAGAAAGGAGATTCCAGTCAGGGTTGAAGTTGAAACCAATATCATTTACTTCATCTCCATCCATTTGTGTATCCCATCAGCCAATTAACCTATAATGAAATAACCAGCTGCTTGACATTCTATCTTGTCATGTCAGTGATGAAATAGAACTCTTAGAGTTAATTTAAATGTGAACAAAACATTTCCTGTTACTATGGAAACAATCTTGGTTTTCAACATGGAGCTATAAATCAATATTCCATCAGACTACATATGCCAACTTTAAAAAAAATCTACAAATCATATTGAGAGAGAAAAAAATCTTTCCACCTCTACATTATTCCTATATAGATAGAAAATATTTTATACAAGGCTGTTTAGTTTGTACTATTTGACTCTACCTCAGCCCTCAGTATAGATCCTTCATTCACAGGGACAAGTGCCTTAAGGTATGTGATAATGTTGAGTCAGAAAATGTGTTAATTTTTGGTAGTATTGTTGTTTGTTTAAAGAAGGGAAAAAGCCCCAGAAATTTTCCAAAAAATATATTTCTTCTCCAGCTGATTTACTTATTCTCCAAGTTCTTTTCCCTTAATAGAATGTTAGCAGAAATTTAATTGTAAAGTTGGCTCCAACTTGAAAACCTGTGTCATCCTTTTCTGGTATCTCAAAAATGGGGAGTATTTTTTTTTCCTCTCTGCATAAACATTGTGAGAGCACAGTGGGGAGAAGTGACTCTCCTAGGGGTTTTGTAAGACAAGGATTTATTTCTCCAAAAGCTAGTGTGGGGGTTGTTGTGTTAGTCTTTTGCTCTGACTCTCACAGACTATGAATTCATCTTGCTAATGAATTATTATTTGAATCAATTACTCAGAGAAAATTCAGCAGAGAATTCAGAAGAGTCTATAAAGTGTGAAGGGACTATGAAAATAAATGGGTCTAATTTGCATAATGGGTAGCCCTGTGTCACATTAGCACTGCTGGGAAACCCTGATAAATGAACATGTTAAGTCCGCAGGCTAGCTGGTTGTTTTCTATCCCTCATGACCAAAACCTTAAAATAACTGAGATGGGACAATATTTGAAAGTAGAGAGGAATGTACACAAAGTTAGGCTTCAAAAAATAAACTCCCTATGATGAACTTCATTCTCAACCTACTAAGCACTACTTTGGCAATGGGTTTTTAGACACATTGCAGTGGATGCTGAGTGAATGATGCTTTTATATGCTAGTTCTTCATTAATGGGATATCACCTTTCTGAGACACATGTCATAGTCTAAAACCTCTGGGGGGGGGGGTGGTAATTATAGAGAAGACACTTGTTGACTGATGAAAAGGATGCTGACTTTGCAATTGATGAGACTCAAACTTGAATCTAGGTTCTGCCTCAAAATACTTATGTGATCCAGGCAAATTACTTGATCTCGCAGGACCTCAGTGTCAATATTTGTAAAATGAAGAGCCTGGACAAAATGGTTTTCTATTGTGCTAAAGCTGTGATTAATGAAAACATATTTTTGCGTGACTTTTTCCTATATGCGTAGGTATAAAAAAAGAGGACAAAACTTTATGCTTATCCACTTATCCACTTTAGTAAACTATCTTTCCTGTGCCCATATATCAGTAATTAAGGTGGGACTTTTTTAACTTTTTTTTTCTTTTGGAGTACTTATTTAATCAAGTGCCCTTGATGAGTCCAGTCTTTATTTCTTTGATTAAATCAGGAGTCTTTGATGACCTGCTTAGCTCAAGGGAAAGCCTAGTTTACATGGGTTTGAGTTGCATGTTTCTGACACAAGAAGACTTTAGGTCATGGGAGTACGAGTCACATGTCTGTGATGCTTTTAGGTCACATGATTTGAGTCCCATGTTGTGAGGCCCTTTGATAAAGAAAGCAGGTGTAACAATCCTAATCTCAGATCTGGGCATACAGCTGAAAAAGCTAGAAAAAGAGCAAATTGAAAATCCCCAATTAAATACCAAATTAGAAATACTGAAAATCAAAGGAGAGATTAATAAAATTGAAACCAAGAATTTAATTAATAAATAAAACAAAGAGCTGATTTTATGAAAAAAAAACAATAAAATTGATAAACCTTTGGTCAATTTGATTAAAAAAAGAAAGAAGAAAATCAAATTACCAGTATCAAAAATGGAAAGGGTGAGTTCACCTCTAATGAAGAGGAAATCAAAACAATAATTAAGAATTATTTTGCCCAATTGTATGCCCATAAATTTGACAACCTTAGAGATATGGATGAATATCTACAAAAACATAAACTTCCCAGGTTAACAGAAAAGGAAGTAAAATTTCTAAATAACCCCATCTCAGAAAAAGAAATTGAGCATGCCGTCAATGAACTCCCTAGGAAAATATCTCCTGGGCTAGATGGTTTTACATATGAATTCTATCAAACATTCAAAGAACAACTAATTCCAATACTTTGTAGACTATTTGGGAAAATAGGTGAAGAAGGAGTCCTACCAAATTCTTTTTATGACACAAATATGGTACTAATACCCAAACCAGGTAGAGTCAAAACAGAGAAAGAAAATTATAGACCAATTTCTCTAATGAATATTGATGTGAAAATTTTAAATAATATATTAGCAAAAAGATTGCAGCAACTTATCACGAGAATAATACATTATGACCAGGCAGGATTTATTCCAGGAATGCAAGGCTGGTTCAATATTAGGAAAACTAATAGCATAAATGACCATATCAACAACAAAACTAGCAGAAACCATATGATCATCTCAATAGATGCAGAAAAAAAGCCTTTGACAAAATACAACACGCATTCCCATCAAAAACACTAGAAAGCATAGGAATAAATGGAAACTTTCTTAAAATTATGAATAGCATCTACCTAAAACCATCAACAAGCATTATTTGTAATGAGAATAAGGTAGATGCATTCCCAATAAGATCAGGGGTGAAACAAGGATGTCCATTATCACCCCTACTATTCAATGTGGTACTAGAAATGTTAGCTGTAGCAATAAGAGAAGAAAAATAAATTGAAGGAATTAGAATAGGAAAAGAAGAAACTAAATTATCACTTTTTGCAAATGATATGATGATTTATTTAGAGAATCCTAGAGAATCAAGTAAAAAACTACTTGAAATAATAAACAACTTTAGCAAAGTTGCAGGATATAAAATAAACCCATATAAATCCTCAGCATTCCTATGCATTACTGACAAAGCCCAACAGCAAGAGATAGAAAGAGAAATTGCATTCAACGTTACTGTAGACACTATAAAATATTTGGGAGTCTATTTACCAAGACAAACCCAGGGCCTATATGAATATAACTATGAAACACTTTTCACGTGAATAAAGTCAGATCTAAATAAATGGAAAAATATCAGTTGCTCATGGTTAGTCCAAGCTAATATAATAAAAATGACAATTTTACCTAAATTAATCTATCTATTCAGTGCCATACCAATCGAACTACCAAAAAATTATTTTACTGAGCTGGACAAAATAATAACAAAATTCATCTGGAAAAACAAGAGGTCTAGACTATCTAGGGTATTAATGAAAAGAAATGCTAGAGAAGGTGGCCTAGCCATACCAGATATTAAACTGTACTACAGAGCAGCTGTCATCAAAAATACCTGGTACTGGCTAAGAAACAGAGGTGTGGATCACTGGAATAGGATAGGGATACAAGATGGAGAAGTCAACAACTATCGCAATCTACTCTTTGATAAACCCAGAGAGTCCAGCTTCTGGGCTAATAATTCCCTATTTCACAAAAACTACAAGAGCAGTTCTTAGGGGAAGTTTTATATCTCTAAATGCTTACATGAATAAAATAGAGAAAAAGGAGTTCAATGAATTGGGCATGCAACTGAAAAAAATAGAGAAAGAACAAATTGAAAATCCCCAAATAAATACCAAATTAGAGATACTGAAAATCAAAGGGCAGATCAATAAAATTAAAATTAAGTAAACTATTGAGCTAATAGATAAAACTAAGAGCTGGTTTATGAAAAAACCAATAAAATTGATAAACCTTTGGTCAATTTGATTTAAAAAAGGAAGAAAAAAATCAAATTACCAGTATCAAAAATGGAAAGTGTGAACTCACTTCCAATGAACAGGAAATTAAAACAATAATTAGGAATTATTTTGCCCAATTGTATTCCCATAAATTTGACAACCTAAGGGATATGATGAATATCTACAAAAATTTAAATTGCCCAGGTTAACAGAAGAGGAAATAAAATTCTTAAGTATCCCTATCTCAGAAAAAGAAATTGAGCAAGCCATCAATGAACTTCATAGGAAAAAATCTCCAGGGTCGGATGGTTTTATATGTGAATTTTATCTAACACTTAAAGAATAATTAATTCCTATACTTTATAGAATATTTGGGAAAATAGGTGAAGAATGAGTCCTACCAAATTCTTTTTATGACACAAATATGGTACTAATACCTAAACCAGGAAGAATCAAAAAAGAGAAATAAAATTTTAGGACAAGTTTCCTAATGAATATTGATGCAAAAAATTTAAATAAAATATTAGCAAAAAGATTGCAGCAACTCATCACGAGAATAATACACTATGACCAGGTAAGATTTATTCCAGGAATGCAAGGCTGTTTCAATATTAGAAAAAATTATAAGCATAATTGATCATACCAGCAACAATACTAGCAGAAACCATATGATCATCTAAATAGATGCAGAAAAAAAGCCTTTGACAAAATACAACACCCATTCTTTTAAAAACACTAGAAAGCATAGGAATAAATTGAACCTTTCTTAAAATTATGAATAGCATCTATCTAAAACCGTCAATAAACATTATTTGTAATGGGGATAAGCTAGATGCATTCCCAATAAGATCAGGGGTGAAACAAGGATGTCCAGTATCACGTCTACAATTCAATTTGGTACTAAAAATGTTAGCTACAGCAATAAGAGAAGAAAAATAAATTTAAGGAGTTAGAGTAGGCAAAGAAGGAAATAAATTTTCACTTTTTGCAGATGTTATGATGGTTTACTTAGATAATCCTAGAGAATTAAGTAAAAAAATGATTTGATATAATAAACAACTTTAGCAAAGTTGCAGGATATAAAATAAACCCACATAAATCCTCAGCATTCCTATACATTACTAACAAAGCCCAGAAGCAAGAGATAGAAAGAAAAATTCCATTCAAAGTTACTGTAGACACTACAAAATATTTGGGAGTCTATCTGCCAAGACAAACCCAAGGCCTATATGAACATAATCATGAAACACTTTTCATGCGAATAAAGTCAGATCTAAATAAACGGAATAATATCAGTTGCTCATGGTTAGTCCAAGCTAATATAATAAAAATGAAAATTTTACCTAAATTATTTTATCTATTCAGTGCCATACCAATCAAACTACCAAAAAAGTATTTTATAGAGCTGGATAAAATAATAACAAATTTCATCTGGAAGAACAAGAGGTCTAGAATATCTAGGGAATTAATGAAAAGAAATGCTAGGGAAGGTGGCCTAGCCATACCAGATATCAAACTCTGCTATAAAGCAGCAGTCATCAAAACTACCTGGTACTGGCTAAGAAACAGAGTTGTGGATCAATGTAATAGGATAGCTACACAAGATGGAGAAGTCAACGACTATAGCAATCTACTCTTTGATAAACCCAAAGAATCCAGCTTCTGGGCTAAGAATTCACAATTTCATAAAAACTGCAGGGAAAATTGGAAAATGATAGGGCAGAAACTGGGCATAGACCAATATCTTACACCATATATGAAAACAAAGTCAAAATTTGTTCATAATTTGGGAACAAAGGCTGATACTATAAGCAATTTGGGAGAGCAAGGAATAGTTTGCCTATCAGATTTATGGAAAAGCTAAGAATTTATGATACAACAAGAGATAGAGAACATTACAAAATACAAAATAGATAATTTTGATCATGTTAAATTGAAATGTTTATATATAAACATAGCCAATGCAACAAAGATTAGGAGGGAAGCAGAAAATTGGGAGAAAATCTTTACAACTACTATCTCTGATAAAGGCCTCGTCTCTAAAATATACAGGGAACTGAGCCAAATTTATAGAAATACAAGTCATTCCCCAATTGAGAAATGGTCAAAGGATATGAACAGGCAGTTTTCAGAGGAAGAAATTAATGATGACTATAAGCATACAAAAAAATGCTAGAAATCACTACTGATTAGAGAAATGCAAATCAAAACAACTCTTAGGTACCACATCTCTCCTGTCAGTTTGGCTAAAATGACAAAATGGGAAAATTATAAATGCTGGAGAGGATGTGGGAAAATTGGAACATTATTACATTCCTGGTGGAGTTGTGAACTCATCCAGCCATTCTGGAGAGCAATTTGGAACTATGCCCAAAAGGCTATAAATCTCTATTTACATAAGCTCAGAATTCAAGTGTGGAATGCTCCCTTTGCATCCTGCCTGGACAGTCTCTGGATAGGAACATTCTTAAATTGCTCCTCACCCCTGTACCTTGCTTGAGGGAGTGGGGGTGGGGTGATGAGGCTTAGCTGGCTGCCTCCAGGAAGGAAATCCTCCTGCCTCTGATAATGTATTTGCTGCTCTCTAGACTGCTGGTTACTATATTCAGCCCTAAAGTTGATGCTCTTTTCCTGCCTTCTGCAGGGTCACCAAGTTCTTCTAAAGGTGGCCTTGCTCTGCTGGGGAAGATAAACCTGGGCCCCTGTAGTGACCCAAGGTGGACGGCCTTAGCATTGTTACCTTCCTCCCCCACCTTTCCTTTGCTAGTTTCAAAAGCACAACCCTGAAGATTTCTTTCTCTTCTAAGTAAATCCTGGAATCACCAAAAAAAGACATTATTTGGCCTCAGGGATCTTACAGTCTAATAAAATAAGACAAAGATATAAAAATAGTTTTGCTTGGAAGGGATTTTTTGCATGGAGCCACATTAATTGACATAATCTTTCCAGGAATGGTAGAATTAATTTAATAACTCTATAGTCAGGCAAAAAAAATATTAAGTGCTTAGCATGGATGAGATGAAGCAAAAGACAATTGCTGCTTTGCAGGAGCTCACATTCTACTGTAGGAGACAACATAAAAAAGAAATATTTACAACCCATTAGTAGAAAGGATGAGGGGAGGGATAGAGATAGAGGGCATGTGCTGCCATAAAAATGATTGGGCAGTAACATGGGTGAACCTGGGTCAGCCTAAATATGGAGAATTCTTATTAATTAGAACACAGGGCCTGAGGAAAGAAGGTGGAAATCCTGGTTGGAGCCTGAAAATAAGGCACAAAGATGTCTCTAGAGCTGTAGCACAACTAGGACATTGATTCACCCTTCCCACCTCTCTGTCTCTCTCTCTCTGTCTGTCTCTCTCTCTCTCTCTCTCTCTCTCTCTCTCTCTCTCTCTCTCTGTCTCTACCTTTCTCTGTCTCTGTCTCTCTGTCTCTGGTCACACAGCTAATAAGTGTCTGAGTGCAAATTTGAAATCATGAAGATAAATCAACCTAATTCAACCCCAGTGTTTGATTCATGTATCTCCTAGCTGTCTAGGCACTCTGCCAAATGTTTTGCAAATATGACCTCATTTGATCTTCACAACAACCCTGTGAGATAGGTGATGTTATTATCTCCATTTTACAGTTGAGGAAACTGAGGTAAAGTGTATATAAGTGATGCAGTAATTGTGCGAGGTGAGATTTAAACTCAGGTTTTCCTGACACAAGACCCAGATGTGTATTCTTTCTTCCCCTCACTGTGTCCCACATACAAGATATCCAATGAAGTTATGGATTATATATGTATACCCACATATATTATAGACTATATCAATATATACATGCACACATGCATACATATATACATACATATAAATTTACATATATGTGTGTATGTGTGTGGGGAAAGAAAGAGACAGAGACATATACGTGCATAGATGTTTTAAGATATATGTGAATACGCATACGATATCTATGTATATTTACACGTGCACATATAAATTTGTAATACATGCAAATGAATGTATACACACAAAAATTTTATCACATATATAACTATATAATGTCAATGTATATATCTGAAAGCAAATATTAAATCAAAATGTGGATGTGTTTATAGCCCATGAAGTAAGTGGGCCAAAGTAAAATCCTAGAATGACATAAAGAACAATAAGTATAATAAATAAGCATTACGGTGTTTCAAGTTTGTAATGGAGGTTGTAGGTGTGCAAAATGAAAGTCTATTTTACATTCTCTCTCATGAGGGATACAATTTCATACACATATTCACAATGTACTTCCTGGTATGAATTCATCATCTAAGGGGAAAATGTATAGTTACAAGATGGAGATAATTTGGAGGCAGAAGAGAAAGAAATAGGCTTTATAAATATAACCTTCCTACCAACTTGAAATGTGAAAACAATCAAAAATCTTGCAGAAGTACCTAAAACCTAGTTCCACACCACACAGCTCTCAAAGGATTCATAAAATTGTCTCATTCTACAAGAGTCTATACATCCCAGGAATGGATAGTTTCTTAATACTAATGTTCAGTCATAACTGGTCATCAAATGTGGACAGATACTTCAAACAGCAAATTGTCTGTAACTTTTTTTCTCTTTTGATTAATTTTTATTTTTCTAGTTTTGGACATTCACTTCTACAAGATTTTGAGTTTGAAATTTTCAACCATCTCTCCCCTCCCCCACTCAAAGATGGCATGCATTACGATTACCCCTTCCACCATTCTGCCCTTCCTTCTATAACACCCCCCCCTTCCCTTATCTCCTTCCCTTCTATTTTTCTGCAGGAAAATATAGATTTCTATATCCTATTGCTGTATATCTAATTTCTCAGTTGCATGTAAAAAAATTAACATTTGTTTTTAAAACTTTGAATTCCACATTCTCTCCCTTCTTCCCTCCTGATCCACTCTCATTGAGAAGGCAAGAAATTTGATATAGGTTATACATGACTACTCAAAATACTTCCATAGCAGTCATGTTGTGAAAGACTAACTTTATCTCCCTCCATCCTATCATACCCCCCCATTTATTCTATTTATTCTTTTCTCTTCTTTGACCCTGTCATTCTTAAAAAGTGTTTTCTTCTTATTATCCCCTCCTCTTATTTGCCCTCTCTTCTATAATCCCCCTCTCTCTTATCCCATTCCCCCCCTACTTTCCTGTAGGGTAAGATATATTTCCATATTCAGTTGAGTATGTATATTGTTTCCTACTTAAACCAAATCCAATGAGAGTGAGGTTCACTCATTCACTCCCACTTCCCCCCTCTTCCCCTCCATTGTAAAAGCTTGTTCTTGCCTCTTTTGTTTGAGATAATTTACCCCATTCTACCTCTCTTTCTCCTTCTCCTAGTACATTCCTCTCCTGCCCATTAATTTTATTTTTTGATATCTTCCCTTCATATGCAACTCATCCTGTGCCCCCTGTGTATATGTGTGTATATATGTATGTATGTATGTATATATGCATTTATCTATATTCCTTCCAACTACCCTAACACTGAGAAAGGTCTCATGAGTTACTAATGTCATCTTTCCATGTAGGAATGTGAAGAGTTGAACTTTAATAAGTCCCTTATGATTTCTCTTTCTTGTTTACCTTTTAATGCTTCTCTTGGTTCTTATATTTGAAAGTCAAATTTTCTATTCATGTCTGGTCTTTTCATCAAGAATGTTTGAAAGTCCTCTATTTCACTGAATTTTCATTGTTCTGTCATAAGCATTATACTCTGTTTTGCTGGTTAGGTAATTCTTGATTTTAATCCTAGCTCCTCTGACCTCCAGAATATCATATTCCAAGCCCTTCCCAGATCCTGTAATGTAGAAACTGCTAAATCTAGTGTTATCCTGATGGTGTTTCCACAGTACTTGAATTCTTTCTTTCTGGCTGCTTACAATATTTTCTCCTTTACCTGGGAACTCTGAAATCTGGTTAGAATATTCCTAGGAGTTTTCCTACTGGGATCTCTTGCACAAAGTGATTGGTGGATTCTTTCAATTTCTATTTTACCTTCTGATTCTAGAGTATCTAGAAAATTGATAATTTCCTGAAAGATGATGTGTATGTTCTTTCTTGATCATGGCTTCCAGGTAGTTCAAAAATTTTTAAATGGTCCCTCCTGGATCTATTTTTCAGGGCAGTTGTTTTTCCAATAAGATATTTCACATTGTCTTCTATATTTTTAATCCTTTTGGCTCTGTTTTATAATTTCTTGATTTCTCAAAGACTCATTACCTTCCATTTGCTTGATTCTGTTTTTTAAGGAATTATTTTCTTCAGTGTACATTTGGACTTCCTTTTCCATTTGGCCAATTTTGCTTTTTAAGGCATTCTTCTCCTCATTGGCTTTTTGGACATCTTTTGCCTCTTGGGTTAGTCTATTTTTTAACATGATATTTTCTTAATCTTTTATTGAGTTGCCTTTAGCAAGCTATTGACCCAGTTTTCATGATTTCCTTGCATCACTCTCATTTCTCTTCCCAATTTTTCCTCTACTTCTCTTACTTGTTTTTTTCTAAATCCTTAATGAGCTCTTCCATGGCCTTCAACCAATTCATATTTTTCTTTGAGGCTTTGGATTTAGGAGCTTTGACTTTGTTGTCTTCTTCTTGTCATATGTTTTGATCTTCCTTGTCAGCAAAGTAAGATTCTATAGTCTGATTTGTTTTTCCCATTATTTGTTCATTTTCTCAGCCAATTACTTGACTTTTTTACCTCTTTGTTAAGGTACGAATCTACTACCAGTGTAGATGGTGTACTATCCCAACATTTAGGGGTTTGGTACAGCTCTTTTCAGAGATATTTCTGGGGACCTGCTAATTTTTATTTCCTCCAAGATTCTGTGATCAAAGGAGAGGTGTTTACTCTTTTCTTGGGCTGTGCTCTGGTCTGTGAGTGACCACAAGCACTCTTTTCTGCCTTGGAACTGTGAGCTGAATTCCCTCTCTACTGTTGCCATAAGCTCTGCCATGCCAACATTCCTCTTCACCCCAGGACCCCCACCTAGTACCGTGATCCAGATTCAAGCAGAGGCAAAGCAAGAGAATCCTTCCTCAGCACCAGCAAAGAGATCACTGCAATCCTCCTCTGATCAGCCTCTCAATCTCCCTACCAACTGTGGGTTGAGAGTTCCTGAAGCAGCCATTGCCACTGCTGCCATTGCTGCCCTAGGGCTTGGACTGGACTATTCTCTCTCACACCCACGTCTGATAGAGCTTTCCTACTGACCTTCTAAGTCGTTGTTGGTGTTTGTGGGTTGAGAAGTCTTATAGACTTATATAGACTGCCACAGCTGCCAGTGATTCAGTCCCCTGAGGCCTGCTACATGCTGTCTGTGCCAGTGTGGCCAACATTTGACTAAGCTCCTCTCCCAGCCAGGTGCAACAGATCTTTCCTGTTGACCTTCTAGGTTGTCTTGGGCTGGAAATTTGTTTCCATCATTTTCTGGGTTCTGCTAAGGAATTTGTTTAGAGTTTTTTACAAGTATTTGGAGGGTCTCAGGAGAGAGCTCAAGCAAGCCTTTACTCTTCCACCTTGGCTCCACCCCCTGCAACTTTTAAAAATTATAGTATTTGAAGCAATTGCTCCATTTCGAGGTAGAGATTTAAAAGTGAAGTAGGAAATCTTTTTTTAAAAAAATAAGAGTTAGGATATTTCCCATTGAAAATGTCATTATCCAAAGGAGGGAAAAATTGTGTGTGTGGGGGGGGTGTGGGTGTGGGTGTGTTTATGAGAGTGCACATGATTACAAACCTGATAGTAAAAATGTATTGAGAATGAAAAATGTCTATGTAAAATTGTGAAAAACTGTTGACTTAATGGAATTGGTGTTATGGTAATTAGGGTGGGACTTTTTTGTTTACTTATTTAGAATGCTAAGGTCATCAAGTACCTTTGATGAGTCTTGCCTTTCAAATGTAATGGCAAGCAAAGTGGAATTTTTTTAATCTTTTGTTTCTTTGATTAAATCAAGAGTCTTTGGCTTGCTTAAGAAACAAGAAGGCCTAGTTCACATAGGTTTGAGTAGTATGGTTTTGACACCCTCTGACCCTGAGAAGGGTATTTAAGATCAGAGGCTGGTGTTTTGTTTTGGGGCTTTCACTCACTGGAAGAATGTTGTGTGATTTGGCCAGATGAGACTCTGGGTAGCCATTGTTAATATCCTCCTGGCTTTGAAAACTCAGATGTTGGTGTTTCTCTTTTTGGTAACTATGTATGTAATGTCTTGATCAGACAAAGACTGTCTGTTGATATTTCTGTAATTTCTGATTATATCTTCTCTGAAGTTCAGGGTGCTGGCTTTTCCCCATGAGCTAAGTGAATGGTATATGTATGTTTAATTAAAATGAGATTGTTAACCCCTTAAAGTTGCTTTCCTTAGAAAAACAGATCAAAGGACCTGTGCTAACAGCCAGCCCTTCTGTGTGCTCTTGTTGTTGGTGTTCCACCTCCACAGCAGCTGCTAGCAACATTGTTGTTACAATTAGTAATGCATGAAATCCCAACCTGTTTTGGATATGTATTTAGGCAAAATTCTATAATTTCATTTGAGGTATGGAAATAAGAATGGAAAAATAACCAGAACATTCATATTAAAATTCTGTTTCATTTTTATTATTTAGTTTTGCTCTTGAAATATATGGTAATTCCACTTAGATGAGAATACAAGAAAAAAAAGCTTGTTTAAGTAGTAAGGAGGTTTTGTTGTTGTTGTGTTAATGGAGCTATGATTTTATTGATGTGTAGAGCTGCTGATTATTTAGGAATGCTCTATAATTTAGAATTAGAGAGTTGCCTTAGGCATTGAGAAGTCAAGTGACTGTCCAGGGGTCCCACAGTCAATATGTGTCAAAAGCTAAGCTTGAACTCATGTCCCTGATTATACCAAGCCAACTGAAGTCAAGTCAAGTCAATAAACACTTATTAAGTAACCATTATGGGCCAATAAATTTACTTCACTGTTTTGTTTTGTTTTTTGCAAACTGGTAAAATCCTTTAAAATAACACCTAGAATACACACATATATTATATATGTGTGTGTGTGTGTGTATAAACACACACATATGTACCTATATAACTATACACGTATATGTATACACATGTATGAACTCTTGTGTATGCATATACTTATGTATGTGCATTGTTTATCTATCATTATATGTGTCTATAGACATACATATATGCATGCATGTTTGGATGGGTGGATGGATGAATGTGTATAGACACACATACCACTGCACATCTATTAATCCATTTAGCTAGAGAGCTACCCATTTATCCTTCCATCTACCCATCTGTCTATTATTTGCAATCTATTTTTATCAGTTATCTATCATCCATCTATATATTTAACATTTATTTATCCTTTACTCATCTGTATATCGTCACTATATATTATCTATTAATTTATATTTATTGTGGTTTTTTACAATGAGTTTTTTTTTCTGTTTTGATATTTGAATATTGTCTCCCTATTAGACCAAAGAAACTTGAAAGCAGGACTTTCGCTCTTCTCTTTTTTTGGTTCCCCACTAGTCAATGCACATATATAAATATATGAATCTACAAGAATACATACATGTGTACACATATATGTGTATAGATAGATAGGTATATGTGTGTATGTATACACATATATAAATTTATGTGTGTGTGTGTGTGTGTGTGTGTGTGTGCATTTTAGGTGTTATTTTAAAGCATTATACCAGTTTGCAAAAGAAAAAAATAAAACAATGAAGTAAATTTATTTTCCTTTGGGCTCCACACTGTAACATTAAAATAAACATCAACAATGATAACCAGAAAATTATATTTATCTGACAGAAAATCCTAACAACTTCCAATGAATTGAATGTGACTTTTAAGTTGGAATAAGAAAAGATTCTCTAAAGTAATGTTTTCATTTCATAAGATGTTATAGAATATTTCTGGTACAGTTGTGACTAAATATGTTGAGGGTGCCAGTAAAAAAAGGTAACATCAAATTCTTCTGAGTTGTTATATGGATAGTTAGTGGCTGGAACAGGATTCCGACTCAATCTCTTTCTCTAGCACTCCTTCCATAAAAATGTGACATTCTTCTCTGCTAACTGAATACAACAAAATTTTAACTTTTGCTTTACAATTGAAAAGTACCTTATTTTGCTCTGATCACCTGGTACATATGAATCTTATGTACTTTTTAAACATTAAAGTGTTATGTAAATGTATGGAGAAGTTGAAATGAGAGAAAAATCTCTGATGATTAAGTAGAAGAGGAAATATGACATAAACAGAGAATTATCCTTTGAAGATGAATGTTTATAGAAAGTCTCTTTATAGTAGCAAAGAACTGGAAATTGCAGAGATGCCCATCACTTGGGGAATGGGTGAACAAATTGTGGTGTATGATTGTGATGGAATACTACTGTACTATAAGAAATTATGAGCTCTATGATCTTAGAAAAGCATGGAAAGTCTTGCACAAAAGGGTGAAGAGTGAAGTGAACAGAATCAAGTGAATACTTTTTACAGTAACAGCAATATTATTTTAAGAATGACTTTGAGCAAATAAGTCTTTTTTACTATTACCGATACCCAAGTTAACTATAAAGGATATATGGGGGGGTGTCAGCTAGGTGGTGCAATGAATAGAATACTGGCCCTGGCATCAGGAGGACCTGGCCTCAGACACATGATACACTTACTAGCTCTGTGACCTTGGTCAAGTCACTTAACTCCAATTGCCCTGACTTCCCCCATCCAACAAAAAGGACATATGAAGGAAGATACTATCTGCACTCAAAGAAAGAACTAATTAATGGAAATATGAAAAGGATAATTTTACACACATATATATGTATATATATATACATACATATATGTACATACATATACACACATATGTGCATAAATGCATATGCATATACCTATTTGTGTTTAATGGTAGCCATTTCTGGGTGGCATGGGAAAAAAGAGTAAAAAAGATCATTCATTTTATGTTTAAAAGGAATAGCCAATTGTACATAATAGATTTGCAATTCCATGTTCAATCATCTTTTTTATTATATTATATTATAGAAATGCTTGTTTGTTCCATGAATTAAAAATAAAATACATTTTTTAAAATACTTGAATATGAGTCCTGCCTCTGTCACACACTAGCAAGTCACTTGCTGCACCGATCTCCAAGCAAAGCTTTAAAACACTAAGTTTCAGAAAAGGTGATGCTCTGCATTGTAAGAAGGAATTACTTCACCTGGGAGTTTCTGATAGTTTTGAAATCAGAGATTCAGGTGACTATCGGTAAAAACATTTTGAGAAGAGACGTAACCTATCTTTGATTCTATACAGTATGATGAATATCATGTACTTTTGTCATGTTTATATTTCATGAATAATGCAGTTTTAAAATCATGAGGAAAGACATAAAGTCATGTTATTTCTTCTAACTTATTCAATAGGACACCAGTACACATACACACACACACACACACACACACAAAACCTAGATTACAGTGAACTTGCTTTTTTGTTTTAAGTTTCCCTATTGTCTATAATAGCAATTT
The DNA here is from genome assembly GCF_011100635.1 of Trichosurus vulpecula. Taxonomy (NCBI): domain Eukaryota; kingdom Metazoa; phylum Chordata; class Mammalia; order Diprotodontia; family Phalangeridae; genus Trichosurus; species Trichosurus vulpecula. Next base: position 231,878,262 of record NC_050577.1, on the reverse strand, counting down.
ATATATGTCTCCTCAAATGGGACTCAGGTTGATGTGACAGCACAAAAAATTCAAAGCTTGGAAAATGATCATAATTTTTATCACTGATTAGTAGCTGTTTACAGCCAGAAAACAATCTTGAGCTGCTTTTTCAAGTTGGGAAAAGGGTTTTTTTTTTCCTCTGCTTTTCTCCTTTAGATAAAACTGGATCATTAATTCAGAAATATGCATCATGTTATAGGAGCAATTTTGCATGATGCTCTCTGGTGAGAGAAATAATGAGCCATAGCTTTAAAAATATCTCCCTGGCATGTGAATATGCGAGTTTGAATTAATAATATTTGAGTTGTATGATTATTAGGAATTCTCCAAAGGTTGCATACTGTTTTCAGGTAATTTAGAAACTGTCAGCATTTATGTGGTTTATCAACCTGACCATTTCAGATGAATATCAACAACAATGGAATCGTACCCAGGAAAGGTGCCAACTGTGACTGAGATGACCATCACCAATGCACAATAAGTTTGAAAAAAAAATTCAGTGTCTATCAGTGTTTGCACTTCTCCAGTGAATTTATCTTTCCCAAATACATAGAAAGAAGAATGACTGCCTATATCATCCCCAATGGGAAGCATACAAATGGCCACCAGCTATATCATTTTTCTTTTTAGTTCTTATAGTAACACTTTCAAGAATCTGAGTCAGATTTGAAGATTATTGCTCCCTGGAGGAAATCTGGAGTCTACACAATGAGTCAGTCAAACAACAAAGTCACTTTATATTTACTTTCAGCTTTTATATAAACTACCAAAATACCAATTTGTGTTTCAAAACCAAACAGAGGCAAAGGAAAAAAAAAGTTTCATTTATTTTTCTTTTTTTGAAAAAGAAAAGAAATATATGGCATTGTAGGACATAGAAATGCATTTGTAGATTAAAAAGCAAAGTTTTGAAAACTGGTAAAATGGGTTTGTAATTCATGCTCTGAGTAAGTTGCCAAAATGTCAAAGGTTCACTTCTGAAATAAAATAGCAATATGTAGAATTTATGTAGTACTTTAAAGTTTGCAAATCACTTTAAATATGTAAATCATTTGATCTTCACAATACCTCTAGGTAGATGTTGTCTTTATCCCCATTTTACAGATAAGGAACAGAGATCTTTCCAGGGTCACACAGCTAGTAAGTGTCTGAAGTCAAATTAGCACTCAGATCTTACTCCAAGTATTGCATGCTGCAAGAAACATACTTTAAGCATCTACTATGTGCAACATGCCATATGTAATGGAATAGGAATGAGGAAAAGAAAAATTCAAGTCTGACCTTAGACATGTATTGACCATGTGATTGCATAATTACTTAATTTCTCAGACCTCAGAAAACTAATACTGTAAGTTTCAATGGAGTTGCCACCTTCATTTTTTTTTCTTTTTCAAGGCCATCAGAAATAAGCAACTTTTCCAAGGTCACATAGCTAGAAAGTGTCAAGTTCTGAAGCCAGATTGCCACTCAGGTCCTCCTGATTCCAGGGCCAGTGCTCTATCCACTGTGCCACCCAGCTGCCCCCTGCCATCTTCCTTTTTAAAGGGAATTTCCTCACTGGGGTTTCTATAAATAAAATTACAAGTTTAGAAAGAAAGAAAGTATACATAATTTATTAGATATTGTGGGAATACAAAGAGAGACAAATAGATAGACAGACAGACAGACAGACAGGAAGACAGACAGACAGACAGACACACAAACACACACACACACAAATAGATGCAATGGGGCAGCTAGTTGCCCCAGTGGATAGAGCACCATGCCTGGAGTCAGGAAGTTTCATCTTCTGGAGGTCAAATCTGGCCTCAGAAACTTCCTTACAGTGTGTCCTTGGGCAAGTCACTCTGTTAACTCTTATTTGTCTTCATTTCCTCATATGTAAAATAAACTGGAGAAGGAATGGCAAACCACTCTAGTATCTTTGCCAAGAGAACCCCAAACGGGGTCACAAAGAATCAGAAATGACTGAAACCACGGAACAATAATAGCAAAAATACTATAAAGCTGAAGTAAGTAAAGGAATGCACTGTAGGGATGGAAAGTAGATAACTTTTGTAAATGGAGTGGGGGGCAGAGCCACAATAGCTGCTTGAAAACAGGGACTCACTTAAGCTCCCCTCCAAACCCTTCCAAACACCTGTAAAAATGATTCTAAACAAATTCTAAAGCTACAGAACCCACGAAATAACAGAGGAAAACAAGTTTCCAGCCCAAGATGGCCTGGGTGGTGACTAAGAAGTGTCAATCACACTGTGCTGGAAGCAGTGCACAGCCAGTCTGGGCCACACAAGGATAGACCAGGTCAGGGGTAGACCAGGCAGAGCAGGCCCCAGGGCCCTGGATCACTGCAGTTACCAGACTTCTCAACCCACAAATGCCAAAGACAACAGAGTAGGTCAGTGGGAAAAAAGCTGGATCTGGGTGAGAGAAGTGTGCAGTTTGGCCCCAACCCTGGGGGTGGTGGAGGTGGGGTGGCAGCAGCATCAGGGAGCTCCAGCAGCTTCTTCCAGAGCTCCAGCTCCAGCTGCTTCCATAGCCACTGGCCCACATGATGTGAGGAATCAAGCAGCAGATCAGAGCAGTAGTGTGAGGAGTGCTTTGCTAGCACAGAGTCAGGATTCTCTTGCTTTGCCCTGCTTAGATCTGGGTCCCAGTTCTGGTTGGCTGTTCTTGGGGGAAAAGGGCACTGGTGTGATGGAGCTTGCAGTAACTGTCGAGAGGGAGTCCTCCTGGTAGTAACATGGCAGAAAGCAGTGCTTTCACTCACAGACCAGAGCACAGGCCAGGAGAGGGGCATCATATCACTTTAGAATAGAAGTATCTTTGAAAATAGCAGCACAAATCCCCTGAAAAACTCTCCATTCTGAAAGCAGTCATATCCTGACCAAAAGCTCAAAAGTCAAGTATTTGGCTGGGAAAATGAGCAAGCAGCATAAAAGGACTCAGACTCATACTATAGAATCTCTTTTTGGTGACAAAGAAGATCAAAACATACAGCCAGAAGAAGTTAATGAAGTCAAAAAACCTACATCAAAGCCTCCAAGAAAAATATGAATTAGTTTTAGGCCAGGGAAGACCTCAAGAAGGATTTGGAAAATCAAGTAACAAAAGTAGAGGAAAAATTGGGAGGACAAATAAGAGTGATCCAAGAAAATCATAAAAACAAGTTGGTGATTTGCTAAAAGAACCACCCCCCAAAAATACTGAAGAAAATAACACCTTAAAAATAGACTAAGTCAAATGGCAAAAGAGCTCCAAAAAGCCAATGAGGAGAATGCCTTAAAGGCAGAATTAGCCAAATGGAAAAAGAGGTCCAAAAGACCAATGAAGAAAATACCACTTTAAAATCAGAACGGAGCAAGTAGAATCTAGAGACTTTATGAGAAATCAAGAAATTATAAAACAGAACCAAAAGAAAGACAAAATGGAAGACGATGTGAAATATTTCATTGGAAAAGCCACAGGCCTGGAGAATAGATCCAGGAGAGATAATTTAAAGATCATTGGGCTACCTGAAAGCCATGATCAAAAAAAGAGCCTAGACATCATCTTTCAAAAAATTATCAAGGAAAATTGCCCTGATATTCTAGAACCAGAGGGCAAAACAAAAATTGAAAGAATCCACTGATTGCCTATTGAAAAAGATCCCCCAATAAAACAAGTAGGAATATTGTCACCAAATTCTAGGGTTCCCAGGTCAAGGAGAAAAGATTGTAAGCAGCCAGAAAGAAACAATTTGAGTATTGTGAAAACACAATCAGGATAACACAAGATCTAGCAGCTTCTACATTAAGCAATCAAAGGGCTTGGAATGTGATATTCCGGAGGTCAAAGGAGCCAGGATTAAAGACAAGAACCACCTACCCAGCAAAGCTGAGTATAATATTTCAGGGCAAAATATGGATTTTCAATAAAATACAGGACTTTGAAGCATTCTTGATGAAAAGACCAGAGCCCAATAGAAAATTTGACTTTCAAATACAAGAATCAAGAGAAGCATGAAAAGGCAAACAGGAAAATGAAACCCTGAGGGACTTACTAAAGCTGAACTGATTTGTTTACATTCCTACATGGAAAGATGATATTTGTAACTCATGAGACCTTTCTCAGTATTAAGGTAGTTGAAGGCAATATACATATATACACATACACACACACACACATATAGACAGAAGGCACAGGATCAGTTGAATATGAAGGGATGATATCAAAAAAAATTAAAGGGTGAGAGAGGAATATATTAGGAGAAGGAGAAAGGGAAAGATAGAATGGGGTAAATTATCTCACATAAAAGTAGCAAGAAAAAGCCATTATAATGGAAGGGAAGAGGGGGCAGGTGAAAGTGAATGAGTGAATCTTGCTCTCATTGAATTTGATTTAAGGAGGGAATAACATACATGCTCAATTGGGTATCTTACCCTACAGGACAGTAGGGGCAAAGGGATAAGAGAGGGGGATGATAGAAGGGAGGGCAAATTGGAGGAGGAGGTAGTAAAAAGCAAACAGTTTTGAAAAGGGACAGGGTCAAGGGAGAAAATTGAATAAAGGGGTACAGGATAGGATGGAGGGAAATATAGTTAGTCTTTCATAACGTGATTATTATGGAAGTGTTTTGCATAATGATACATGTGTGACCTATGTTGAATTGCTTGCCTTATCAAGGATGGTGGTTTGGGAGGGAAGAAGAGAGAATTTGGAACTCAAAGCTCTAAAAGCAAATGTTCAAAAAAAAGTCATTTTTACATGCAACTAGGAAACAGCATGTACAGGCAATGAGATATAGAAATCTATCTTGCCTTACAGGAAAGGAAGGGGAAAGGGGATAAGGTGGGGGGTAGGAGTGCGGTGACAGAAGGGAGGGCAGATTGGGGAAAGGGGCAATCAGAATGTATACCATCTTGGGGTGTGGGGAGGGTAGAAATGGGGAGAAAACTTTTAACTCAAAATCTTGTGGAAATCAATTTTAAGAATTAAAAATATTAAATAATAAAAAGTAAACTAACAGAAAGTAAATGGAGCACCAAATTTGGGAAAGGACAAGTGAGGTGGTTTGGTTAAAAGGTGGGTTGCATATTGTGGATTAATATCAAAAGTATATGCAGATGTTTTCTGAATTCAGATTTCAAATGGCAGACATTAAAAATGGTGGATTTTAAATTTCATACCTAGAGGTTTCTATTTTATTGTAGAGGGAATAGTGAGTAATTGATTGTCTGTGAGCAAAGTTAAGCTTTTGGCAATTATTTTGGAAGCTCTATATATATTGAAAAAAAAAAAAACCAAGGGAAGCAAGGACAACCGTTGGAAGGCTTTTGTGGTTGTCCTAGCAAGAAGGAGAAGATAACTTGAATTAAAGTGGTGTTTATCAGTGGAGTCGGGAGAAGGCAACCAGGTGTGTGTGTGTGGGGGGGGGGGTGTTGTAGAAGAATCAATAATACCTCTCATATGGTTAACTATGTGAAGGTGAGTGGGAAATAGAGGAAAAATGTGAAGAGGATTTTGAAGTTTTCAAATTCTGTAACTAGGAAATGGTCATCTTCTTATCAGAAATAAAGATGTGCAGGAAAGAAGTGTTTAGCAGAAAAGATGAGTTCTGATTGGGAAATATTGATTTTGAGATGCCAGTGGGGAATCAAAGCATAGGTGTACACAATGCTGAATGCTAAGGAATGGAATTGGAGCTAAAAATATGGAATTCGGACTCAAATGCTTGGAGATCACATGTTGACCTATGACTGATAAAATTCTTGAAAGATTTTATAAGAACAGCGTCTGGGACAAAACGTTTTGGGATACCACTAGTATTTCTCATTAAGTTGGTAATGAAAAAAAAAATTTAAAAGTTCATTTCAGCAATGTTGATGATTCCATTTCTATTGTTCTTTTGTATTTAGTTAATTAATACATAGTAAGGCTTTTTCAGAATCACACTGGTTGAAATTAAATGTGTAGCAGATTGAAAAATAGAATCCCACTCTATAAGGACCATGCCTGAAAGACAATAGTTTCACTGTAAATTTCAGGGCATTTACAAGTCTTTTGAGATACACTATCTTGTCTAAAAGGCTCCTATGAGGTGGTACTCTGAATTTCACATCTGCTTGTAATGAAACATTAAGTGGTACTGTATTTGGGGATGTAATCAGCATTAAATGTGTTTATATTATTCTATTCTCTAGGAATTTCAAGCATAATTGGTATTCTTAGTCACTATCAGCCCAATATCAACATAACTGTTTGAAAAATGAAAACTGCAACCAGGAGCAATTTTGTCTCAACAAACAAAACCTAATTGAAGGTTTTGTTTTTGTTTTTAATCCAATTGGCTGCTGGTAGTTGTCCTTTTAATGCTTTCTCCGTCTCTTTTATTTTTGCATATACAATCAAAATCTTCCTCCACTAAACTCTAACACCAATGCTTCATTATTGGAGGTGATTCTGGGTTCTCAAAGGTTTTTTTCCAGTGAAATAGATCTGGGCAGTTCTATCTCCTCTCCAATGACTTATTAAATATTCAAATACTTAGTTTGGCATTTAAGACTCCCTCTATCTCTAACTTTTCAAATCCTGACTTCTTTCTTAAGCCTCACATCATATACTTCTTTTTTAGTGAAGATGCCCCTGGTCCCATTTTTCAACAATGACCTTTTCCTCTATGGATCTCAGAGAATATTTGGTATATATCTCTTTTATTTGCTTATCAAGTACCTCCTTTCATTATTGAAGGATTCTGTTATTTTGCTATGAGATTATAAATTTCATGGTATAAGAACTATATCGTATATAATTTTAGTACATCCCTCACCATCTAGCATGATGACAAGCACATAGTAGTAACTTAACAAATATAAAAAAGCCCTAAGAGCTATTGATCCTAATAAATATAATAAAATTAATAGGAAACTACCAACTCAGAAAGTCTAAACTAGTTACTTATGGGTTTTCAATTCAGAAGAGTGATTTTATACACATGTAATGGAGGTTTGGTGTATGCTTAGACTACCTAGTGTAGAAGATGGCATATACCTGCTAATATGAAAATAAATATACAGAACATGCTTGGGCATTCTGCATTGCCCTGCTATGTTTTTAAGCAGCATTTTTCCATTGACTGAATAGGTGGTGTGCTCTTAATTTTTAAATGGTCTGATTCAGCACCTGCTGGATAGTTTTGCTGTATTTTGTTGTATTTATGTATGACAGTAAAGGACTCTTTTACTCACACCATGCTTTTAGTAGAGAGGGCCTGGCATTCACCTCTTGTGCTAGCCTTTTAGACAATGTGTCCCCAAGAAATAGAACCTTTTTGCTGTTTTTCTTTCACTTCTTTTTTCCAGGTACAAGGAGTGAAGTCTCTGATCTAGTCCTGGGAGCATGAGCCATGTGTGTTGGGGATTTCAGGAGTCCAGTCTATATGATGCAGTTAACCTAGCACTGAAGACCCTGAATAACATCACAATTGCCAGCCCAATAGTAGCCACCTCTTCTAGCTTTGGACTTGAATGTTATGTAAGAAATTAATTAGATGTGAGCCACAACTTCACACATATCCCTTTCCACTACACACACTTTTTATCCCATGCACATGGTCGGAGTAAAACAGTCCTTCACCCTCTGATATGAATGACAGCAGGTGCTGAGGCAGGCTATTGAAACATTCACCATTCTTGTGGTTATGAGGCAGCTAGTGTTTATAAAGACAGCTGATGGTACAGTGAATAAAACACCAGGTCTGAAATCAGGAAGACCTGAATTTATATCCAGGCTCAGATACTAGCTATATGACCCCAGTTAAGTCACCAAACCTCTGTTTGCTTTAGTTTCCTCAACTGTAAAATGGGAATAATACTGGCACCTAAATTGCAGGATTGTTATGAAGATCAACTGATACCTTATTTGTAAAAGCACTTAGTAAAGTGCCTGGTACATATTAGACACAATACCAAAACTTATTCCCTCCTACTCTCCTCCCCTTGTTGGAAGAGAATGACTCCTAACCATGTAATATGCCAACACAGAAGGCCCCTACGCATGTTCTAGTACTGTAATCTACAAGAAACAGGTTCCCAAGGACCTTACATATAGGTGACATTAACTTCTGTAATATTTTTTTTTGGTCAGGGAAATTGGGGTTAAGTGACTTGCCCAAGGTCACACAGCTAGCACATGTGTCAAGTGTCTGAGGCCAGATTTGAACTCAGGTCCTCCTGACTCCAGGGCCAGTGCTCTACTCACTGTGCCACCTAGCTGCCCAACTTCTCTAATATTGACATGTCCCAAACACTCCCTGCTTGGGGTTCAACTTTGCTTTAAATCAAATATATTTTCTGCTGATGATGGGTCTAGGCAGAAGAGGTAATCATTTGGTACTGTTTTCTGGACGTTGAAAAGAGCCTACAAACAAATCAATTTTCTCTCTTCTGCTATGGGTAACTTGAAATCCCTCTGCCAGAATTTCAATCCCTTTAATGTAATTTGATCCCTAGCAAAGTATAAATATTATTAGAAAGACAATTTTGTACTTTGTTATCAATCAGATATGGCTTAATATGAATGTAACATCTCAGATCAGGGTATAAAGGGGATGATAGGCAAGAACACTGGGTCCCTGGACTACTAGTCAGGAGTGTGTTTAGGGGAGTGGAGGATTGGGAGGATGATTAGGGATCATAGATGAGAATCTGAATTTCCCTTAGAAAATCAGTTTCAATTGTTATTTGGAGGAGGAGAAAGAAAACAAAGATAAGAGGAAGAAAAAGGAGAGAAGAGATGAGAAGAGAGGAGAGAAGACCATTGAAAAAAATTGGGGGTAGAGAGAAGAGAGAGGAAAAATATTCATTGTCAGAGGGATTCAGAGCTTTATAAGAAAAATTCTTATTTATTTCCATATTTTACAAATGGTCCAACACTTGATGAAAATATGGAAGACTAGAAGATGGCAGGGAAAAGTCAGGAAGTTGACTGAGCTATCTACAGTTTCCCTTAGCAATGATATTAAATCAAGCCTCTGAAAGAATTCTGGCATGACAGAACCAACAAAAAAGATGGAGTTATTTTTTTGCAGCCCAGGATAACTTAAAAGGACTTCAGGAGAAGTCTGTCTCACTTGGGTAAAAGGGGAGCCAAGGCCTGAGCAGGTGGTGTCTGGCAAGATGGTAGAATGCTCTTAGTCACAGCACTGTTCAGCAATTGAGGCCCTGTGGTCCTGGATCAGCAGGCCAGTGGTACAGCAGGCAAGCTGTGGGGCCTCCAGGCCCTATGCAGCAGACAAACTGCCAGCCCTGGGACCCAGGACACAATAAGTGTGACTACACTGGACCACCCTAGCACAGTGGGCAAGTTCCCAGACCCAGAGGCCTCAGCATAGAGAAGCAGTGATCAGGCCTCTGGTCCCCAGTGCAAAAATCTTGGTACAGGGTGTCCCCTGCATCCCATTAACAGAGCTCATCTTTAAGAAATTGGCAAAAAGAAAAAAAGAGCCCTGACCATAGAAATCTACTATGGTAACAGGAAGCATTAAAATAAACTCAGAAGAAAACAACAATGTCAAAATGCATATGTACAAAGCCTCAAGGGGGAATACGAATTGGTCTCAAGCCCAAAAAGTTTCTTGAAAGAATTCAAAAATTATTTTAAGGGGCAGCTAGGTAGTACAGTGAGTAGAGGACTGGCTCTGGAGTCGGGAGGACCTGAGTTCAAATCCGGCCTCAGACACTCAACACACTTACTAGCTGTGTGACCTTGGGCAAGTCACTTAACCGTGATTGCCCTGCCAAACAACAAACAAACAAATAATTTTAAAAATCAAGAGAGGTAAAAGAAAAATTGAGAAAAGAAATGAGAGTTATGCAAGAGAATTATGAAAAAAAGAATCAAAAGCTTGGAAAAAGGAAGCACAAAAATGACAAGAAAGCAATGTCTTTAAAAGTAGAATTAGCAAAATTGAAAGGGATGTACAAAAGCTAACTGAAAGAAATAATTCCTTAAAAATTAGGATTGGGAAAGTGAAAGCTAATGATTCTATGACACATCAAGAATCAGTTAAACATAATTAAAAGAATGAAAAATGTAGAAGAAAATGTAAAATATCTGATTGGAAAAACAACTAACTTGGGAAATAGATCCAGGAGAGATAATTTAAGAATTATTGAACTACTTGAAAGCCATGATCCAAAAAGAGCCTGGAAATCATCTTTCAAGACATTATCAAGGAAAACCACCCTGATATCCTACAACAGAGGGCAAAGTCATCATTGAAAGAATCCAACAATCACCTTCTGAAAGAGATCCCAAAATGAAAACTATAAGGAATATTGTAGCCAAATTCCAGAACCATCATCTCAAGGAGAAAATACTGCAAAGCAGCCAGAAAGAAATAATTCAAATATCACAGAGCCAAAGTCAGGATTACACAGGATTTAGCAGCTTCTACGTTAAAGGATTAGAGGGCTTGGAATATGATATTCCAGGAGGGAAAGGAGCTTGGATTATAACCAAGAATCAATTATTCAGCAAAACTAAGCATAATCTTTTAGGGGGAAAGATGGATATTCAATGAAATAAGAGATATTCAAACTTTCTTGATGGGAAGATCTGAGCTGAACATAAAATTTGATTTTCAAATACAAGACTTAAGAAGAGCATAAAAAGGATAAACAGGAAAGAAACAAAACAAAACATCACATTTAATAAGGTTAAACTCTTTACATCCCTACATGGGCAGATGATACATGTTAACTTCTAAGAACTATATCTTTATTAGGGTGGCTAGAAGAGTATATTTAGAGAGAGGGTATGGGTATAAATTGATTTTAATGTGATGACAAAAATTGATTAAGGGGTTAAAATGATTGTACTGGGAGAAGAGGAAATAGGGAGGCAGAATGGGGTAAATTATATCATATGACATATCACGTTAAATACCTATTGCAGTACAGAGAAGGAAAGGAGTGGGTAAACATTGTTTGAACATTATTCTCATCAGATATGGCTCAAAGAGGGAATAACATAAATAGTTTTAAAAAAAATCTATCTTACTCTATAGCAAAGTAGAAGAGAAAGGGGGAAAGAAAAGGGAGAGGGGGCTAATAGAAGGGAGGGCACACCAAGGGAGGTGGTGGGCAGAAGCAAACACTGATGAGGAGTGACAGGGTGAAAGGAGAGAGAGAAATAAATATAAAAAAAGATGGGGAAAATAGGATCAAGGGGAAAAACAATTAAAAATCCTAATTGTGAATGGGAATGGGATGAACTTTCCCATAAAACAGAAGTATGTAGAAGACAGGATTAAAAAACAGAGTCCTACAATATGTTGTTTACAAGAAACACATTTGAAGCAGAGAGACACACACAGAGTAAAGGCGAAAGACTAGAGCAGAATATCCTATCTTTTTTTGATCATGATGCAATAAAAATTGCATGCAAAAAAGTGCCATGGAAAGATAAATTAAAAGTTAATTGCAATCTAAATAATCTAATCCTAAAGAATGAGTAGGTCAGACAACAAATCATAGAAACAATCAATAATTTCATCAAAGAGAATAATATTAATGAGACAGCATACCAAAATTTAGGGAATATAGCTCAAGCATTATGTAGAGGAAATTTTATATCTCTAAAAATAAGAATAAAATAGAGGAACAAATGAATGAAATAGAGAAAGAACAGATAAATGAATTGGACATGAAAATGTAAAAGCGAGAAAATAATAAAATCCCCAATTAAACACCAAATTAGAAATTCTGAAACTCAAAAGAGAGAATAATAAACTTAAAAGTAAGAAAACTATTGAACTAATAAATAATTCTGAGTTGGTTTAATAAAATAATAAATAAATAAATAAACCTTTTGTTAATTTGGTTAAAAAAAAAAGAAAACCAAATTACCATTTTGAATGAGAAGTTTATTTTTGCTATCTATGTGTTCCTGGAACTCACTTCCTTCTCCTCTAAGAATCTGGATGCTGTGCCACTTGGCATATAAGTGTTTTGTACTGATACTACTTCATAGTCTCTGGCACAATTTAGTAAAATGTAGTTTCCTTCCTTGTCTCGTTTAATTAGATCTATTTTTGCTTTTGCTTTTTCTGAGATAAGTATTGCTACCCTTACTTTTGTTTCTTCAGCTGAAACATATTATATTCTGCTCTAGCCTTTTACCTTTACTCTCTATGTGTCTCTCTCCTTCAATAATCAATAAAGAGGAAATTAAAACAATAATTAAGAGCTAATCAATAAAGAGGAAATTAAAGCAATAATTAAGAGCTATTCTGCCCAATTGCATGGCAATAAATGTGACAATAGAAGTGAAATGGATGGATATTTACAAAAATATGAATTGCCCAGATTGACAGAAGAGAAAATAGAAGAAATACGTAAATAATACTATTTCAGAAAAAGAAATTGAACAAGCCATCAATTAACTTCCTAAGAAAAATATCTCCAGGCCCAGATGGATTTACAAGTTAATTCTACCAATCATTTAAAGAACAATTAATTCCAATACTACATAAATTTGGGAGGGGGGGAAATAGACAAAGAAGTAGTCCTACCAAATTCTTTTTATGGCACAAATTTGTTGGTAACACCTGAACCAAGAAGAGCCAAAACAGAGAAAGAAAATTATAGGCCAATTTTCCTAATGAATATTGATGCAAAATTTTTAAATAAAATATTAGCAAAGAGATTACAGCAACATATCATAAGGATAGTTAATTATGACCAGGTGGGATTTATATGAAGAATGAAGGGCTGGTTCAACATTAGGAAACCTATCAGCAGGCAAATTAATGCATTTCTGATGGAGTTGTGAACTTAACCAACCATTCTGGAGAGCAATTTGGAACTATATCCAAAGGGCTATAAAACTGTAGTACAATTTGATCCAGCAATCGTACTAGTAGGTCTGTATCCCAAAGAAATCACAAAAAAAGGGAAAAGGATGTACCTGTCCAAAAATTTTATTTATAGCTGCTCTTTTAGTGGTGGCAAAGAATTGGAAATTGAGGGAATGCCCATCAATTGGGCAAAGCCTGAACAAGTTATGGTATATTAATGTAATGGAATTATTGTGCTATAAGAAATGATGAGCAGGTAGATTTCAGAGAAACCTGGAATAACTTACATGACATGATGCTAAGTGAAGTGAGCAGAACCAGGACATCATTGTACACAGTAACAGCAACATTGTATGATGATCAACTATTACTGACTTAGCTCCTCTCAGCAATACAATGGTTTAAGACAATTCCAAAAGACTCATGACAGAAAATGCTATCCATATCCAGAGAAAGAACTATGGAGTCTGAATGCAGATCAAAGTATACTGTTTTCCACTTTTTGTTATTTGTATGTGTGTGTGTGTATGTGTGTGTGTGTGTGTGTTTTCCCTTTTGTTCTATTTCTTCTTTCACACCATGACTAATGTGGAAATATATTTATACGATTGTACATGTATAACATATATCAGATTGCTTGATATCTAGGGGAGGGAGGAATAAAAAAATGGAACTCAGAATCTTATAAAAATGAGTTCTGAAAGCTACATATATATATATATATATATATATATATGTATATATATATATATACATATATATACATAATTGAAAAAAATACTATTTACTAAACAAAAGAGAGAGAGAAAGAGCTTGAGAAATATGGAAGCCTGGCTCTTACTCCTCTGTCTCCCAGGGCAAATCACTATTTCAATAGGATTTTGTTATCTGGAGGTTGGGCTGTCACTTTTGACCATATTCCTTTCTCCATTGTTATATTTCAAACAAATTCATAGTCTTAGCCTATTTACTTCCACCCCTAGAGGGATGGGTTCACTACAGAGTAGGTCAGGCCTTTGTGAGAGGAGAAAGGAAAGGACTGGAAAAGGCTGACAATGATCACATTCAAAAGGTGGGGGGGAGGTACAGATAAGGGAATGTGAGACTCATGTCCTTCCTCTCCTCTAGTGATTCAGCAGGTGAACATTTTGCCTTCTAGATATAACTTCTCCTAGATATACTGTTACTCAAGAAAGAATTACATTTTTAGGTGGAGCTGTTTAACTCTATTAATATAAAATTTGTCTTGTGATTGAAGAGTTTTAGACAAGTTTTAAAATGCATTTATTTTCTATTGAATTTTATAGTTCCAAAGTATGATTACAAATGACAAAGCTTATATGGCATGATAACTTTTGGTTATTATAAGAAAAAATATATATAATTCTAACTTCAAGAGGGATGGGAATTTGGAATTCCATTGATCCATTTCTGTCTAATACATTCTCTGCAGCATTTTAATAATCCAGTCATTCTCTATCCAGCCTGACCAGCTCTAACTAATTTAGTGCTTTTACTTTCATTTTCCTTATTGTAGATTCCATTGCCATACCATCAGTCAACCCCCACAGGGAAGCACTCCAGTATTTCAAAGAAATATGTTTTTTGACACATTTCTTTATCAAACCAGAGGGACCTTTAGTTCAAACATTTCTATAGTTGTTACACTTCAGTTCTAATAGGTCAGGAAAGACCAAGTCAGATGATCAAAAACATTAATTCCTTAGGGCTTCTGGTTTCAACAAATATATTTGCTTTGTGGATTTGCGAAAAGTCACAAGCCCTGTTTATAAATACAGATTGCACCTTTGGTATAAGTGACCCTCTTGTCACATTGAATTACTTAGCTTCCATTGGACCACCTTAGTAGGTCTGAGTCAATTTTTTGGCCCATTGTTATGAGCCAAAGGTCATCAGCTTACATACAGAAAACATTAGATCTTTCTCCTTTTCTTTTCTCTCTGTCTCTCTCTCTCTCTGTCTCTTCTATCTCCTATCCCCTCCTTCCTTCCTTCCTTCCTTCCTTCCTTCCTTCCTTCCTTCCTTCCTTCCTTCCTTCCTTCCTTCCTTCCTTCCTTCCTTCCTACCTTCCTTCCTTCTTTCCTTCCTTTCTCCTTTTTTTCTAACTCATATTTCCTCTCCTATGTCTTCCCCCACTTTCTGAAGGATATTAGACCTTTTTTTTTCTATGACATTGATGCCTTTATCAATGTGGTGTAACCTTTTGACCCCTTCTTAGTATAACATTTTCAAGCTCATAACAAAGCAAAAAATACCTAAGTTTAAAAAGGCAAAAACCTGCAAACATTTCAGTAAAACTGAGCAACATTATGAACTGTGTTAGTGTATGAAATATTGTATGCCCAAAGGTCCTTACATCTACCATGTCTAAAATGAAGGATTCAGAGGACTGTACATTTGTATGAAATGAAACAGAGCAAACTCAGAAGAATGAGAAGAATGGTTTACACAATAACTATAACAATGTAAATTAAAAAGTCTGGTAAAAGGAAACTTAACTGGGCTTCATTGAAAAAGCAAGAAACGTCTTGGAGGAAAATTTATGAAATAGGAAAGTCATGTTCCTTTAAATCAGAAAGGTAAAGGGCAACATGTTTAGACTGTGGTAAGTATTATTAGATATAATCTTTTTTTTTTTTGCTTATTTTTTTTAATTTTTATTTTTAGTTTACCATGCACGGTTCTACATAGTTATGAGTTCCAGTTTTTCTCCCCTCCCTCCCCCCTCCCTCCCCAAGACGGCATGAAGTCTCATATAACTGTCATGTATAACTTCGTATTGAATTAATTTATGCACTAGTCAAGTCGTGGAGAAGAATTTTGACCAATGGAATGAATCATGAGAAAGAAGAAACAGAACCAAAAAAAAAAAACCCAAAAACAAAAACAAAAGAGAAGCAGAAAAGGCAAGCATGTAGTGTGCCTCAGTCTGTATTCAAACTTCGCAGTTCTTTGTCTCGATGAAGATAGCATTCTCCATCGTGAGTCCCCTGGAGTTGTCCTTGCCCCTTAGGTTGCTGAGAAAAGCGCAGTTTGTCAGGGTTGGTCCTCACGGAATCCATATATCTGTGGCTGTGCACAACGTTCTCCTGGCTCTGCTCCGCTCACTCAGCATTATGTCGTGTAGGTTTTTCCAGGTTGTTATGAAGTCTGCATCATCCCCATTTCTTATGGCACAATAGTATTCCATTACCTTCATGTACCACAGCTTGTTCAGCCATTCCCCAATTGATGGGCATCCCTTTGATTTCCAATTCTTGGCTACCACAAAGAGAGCCGCTATAAATATTCTTGTACATATGGGTCCTTTTCCCGCTTGTGTGATTTCTTTGGGATACAACCCTAGAAGTGGTATTGCTGGGTCAAAAGGTATGAACATTTCTATAGCCCTTAGGGCATAGTTCCAAACCGCCCTCCAAAATGGCTGGATCAGCTCACAACTCCACCAGCAATGCAACAATGTTCCAATTTCCCCACATCCTTTCCAGCATTTATCATTCTCCTGATTTGTTATTTTAGCCAATCTGACAGGAGAGATGTGGTATCTAAGAGTTGTTTTGATTTGCATTTCTCTAATCAGCAGTGATCCAGAGCATTTTTCCATATGCCTGTAGATAGCTTTAATTTCTTCCTCTGAAAACTGCCTGTTCATATCCTTTGACCATTTCTCAATTGGGGAATGGCTTGTATTCCTATATATTTGGCTCAGCTCCCTGTATATTTTAGAGATGAGGCCTTTATCAGAGATACTAGTTGCAAAGATTTTCTCCCAATTTTCTGCTTCCCTCCTAATTCTTGTTGCATTGGCTTTTTTTGTACAAAAACATTTCAATTTGACATAATCAAAATTATCCATTTTGCATTTTGTAATGCTCTCTATCTCTTGTTGGGTCATGAATTCTTTACTTTTCCACAAATCTGATAAGTAAACTATTCCTTGCTTTCCCAAATTACTTAGAGTATCAACTTTTACTCCTAAATCATGAACCCATTTTGACTTTATTTTGGTATATGGTGTAAGATATTGGTCTATGCCCAGTTTTTGCCCTACCATTTTCCAATTTTCCCAACAGTTTTTGTGAAATAGTGAATTATTAGCCCAGAAGCTGGACTCTCTGGGTTTATCAAAGAGTAGATTGCTAAACTTGTTGATTTCACCTATTTGTGTACCTATCCTATTCCACTGATCCACACCCCTGTTTCTTAACCAGTACCAGGCAGTTTTGATGACTGCTGCTGTGTAGTACAGTTTAATATCTGGTGTGGCTAAGCCATCATCTCTAGCATGTCTTTTCATTGATATCCTAGATACTCTAGACCTCTTGTTTTTCCAAATGAATTTTGTTATTATTTTGTCCAGCTCAGTAAAAAAATTTTTTGGTAGTTCGATTGGTATGGCACTGAATAGATAGATTAATTTAGGTAGAATTGTCACTTTTATTATATTAGCTCGGCCTAACCATGAGCAACTAATATTTCTCCATTTATTTAGATCTGATTTTATTCGCGTGAAAAGTGTTTCATAGTTATGTTCATATAGGCCCTGGGTTTGTCTTGGCAAATAGGCTCCCAGATATTTTATAGTGCCTTCAGTAACTTTGAATGGAATTTCTCTTTCTATCTCTTGCTGTTGGGCTTTGTCAGTAATGTATAGGAATGCTGAGGATTTATGTGGGTTTATTTTATATCCTGCAACTTTGCTAAAGTTATTTATTATTTCAAGTAGTTTTTTACTTGATTCTCTAGGATTCTCTGGATAAATCATCATATCATCTGCAAAAAGTGATAATTTAGTTTCTTCTTTTCCTATTCTAATTCCTTCAATTTCTTTTTCTTCTCTTATTGCTACAGCTAATGCTTCTAGTACCAAATTGAATAATAGGGGTGATAATGGACATCCTTGTTTCACCCCTGATCTTATTGGGAATGCATCTAGTTTATCCCCATTACAAATAATGCTTGTTGATGGTTTTAGGTAGATGCTATTTATAATTTTGAGGAAGGTTCCACTTATTCCTATGCTTTCTAGTGTTTTTAATAGGAATGGGTGTTGTACTTTGTCAAAGGCTTTTTCTGCATCTATTGAGATGATCATATGGTTTCTGCTAGGTTTGTTGTTGATATGGTCAATTATGCTAATAGTTTTCCTAATATTGAACCAGCCTTGCATTGCTGGAATAAATCCTACCTAGTCATAGTGTATTATTCTCGTAATGAGTTTCTGCAATCTTTTTGCTAATATTTTATTTAAAATTTTTGCATCAATATTCATTAGAGAAATTGGTCTATAATTTTCTTTCTCTGTTTTAACTCTACCTGGTTTGGGTATTAGTACCATATTTGTGTCATAAAAAGAATTTGGTAGGGCTCCTTCTTCACCTATTTTCCCAAATAGTCTACAAAGTATTGGAATTAGTTGTTCTTTAAATGTTTGATAGAATTCACATGTAAAACCATCTGGCCCTGGAGATTTTTTCCTAAGGAATTCGTTGATGGCCTGCTCAATTTCTTTTTCTGATATAGGGTCATTAAGAAATTTCACTTCCTTCTCTGTTAGTCTGGGCAGTTTATGTTTTTGTAGATATTCATCCATATCTCTAAGGTTGTCAAATTTATGGGCATACAGTTGGGCAAAATAATTCCTAATTATTGTTTTGATTTCCTCTTCATTAGAGGTGACCTCCCCCTTTTCATTTTTTATACTGGTAATTTGATTTTCTTCTTTCTTTTTTTTAATCAAATTGGCCAAAGGTTTGTCAATTTTATTGGTTTTTTCATAAAACCAGCTCTTTGTTTTATTTATTAATTATATCTAATTATTAATTGAATTAATGAATTAATAATTAGATATAATCTTTTATTTTTTTTAAACAAATGATTTTTCTTTGTCAGAAATAGAAAGCTCAGTTGGAGTAAGGGAAGCTGCAATGAAATAAGAAAAAAGATCATCATATATATATGTAAGTATGTATACATATGCATGTATATGTATATATACATATATATATAATGTACACACACACACACATATATATATGCATTACATTATGTGCATGTACATATAGTGTATGTATGTGTTAGTGTATTTCAAAGGAAAAAAATCCAAAAATATTCTAAAATATTTTTGACATATTACCAACACAGTTTTGAATAAAGAAATCTAGCAATGGAATTTATACCGTTACCTCTGAAGAACCAGATTTCAGGTTTATGTGGAAAAACACATACAAAAAAAACCACTGAGCCAGTAATAAAATCACACTACCCTTTGAAGCAAAACCATGTTTCAATCCCAGAAAACAGAAAGATAGTTAATTACAACAATAATTTTTTTCTTTTTTTTCCCCACAAAGAGAATGACAACTATGATAAAGTAGGACAATCATTCTTGAGAGCAAAATGTCCTTAACATGATAAAAAGCTAATTGCTAAACCAACATAGTGATGTCACTGTAGGGTGATGGAAAGAGTGTGGCAATTAGAGACTCTTCAAATTATTTTTAATATGTTTTTATTTATTTCATCAAATATTCCCCAATTACATGTAAAAAAACACTTAATTTCTAATTGAGTTCTAAATTCTCTCTCTTTTCCCCCTGAGAAGGCAAGCAATATATTGATTATATGGGTGAAATAATGCAAAACATTTCCATTTAAAACATGTTACAAAAGAAAACACAAAAACCAAGAAAAATAATGAAAGTAAAAAGAATATATTGCAGTCTACATGCAGAGTTCATCAACTTTCTCTCTGGAGGTGCGTAATATTTTTCATCACATTTAGTTTGGAATTATCTTGGATCATTCTTTTGATCAGAGTAGTTAACTCTTTCACAGTTGATCATCGTTAAAATATAGCTATTACTATGTACAATGTTGTCCTGGTTCTTCACATTTTAGTTTCATCAGTTCATATCAATCAAGAGGATTCTGGAAAGATGATAGAGTAGGTCAGAAAATTTTCAGCTCTCCAAATTTCCTCCACAAAAAAATAGAGAACATCATCTCAGAACAGCAGAAATAAACATGTGGTAAAGCAATTGTACTCCTAGGACAATTGAGAAGACCCAGGAAAATTAAAAAGAAACATATGAATATTTCAATAGGTTCAGAGGAAGTTTTCATCAAAATAGCATATCCACTACCATTAAAAACACTAGAGAACATAGGAATCAATGGAGACTTTCTTAAGATGATAAGTAGTATCCTTTTAAAACCAAGAGCAAGCATTATTTGCAATGGGGATAAGTTTGAAGTCTTCCCAATTAGATCAGAGGTAAAGCAAGGATGTCCCCTTATCTTCACTATTATTCAATATTTGCACAAAAATCTCTGATAAGGCCTTCATTTGTCAAATATATAGATGACTGAAGGGATATATATATATATATATATATATATATATATATATATATATATATATATATATATATATATACACACACACACATATATATATAGGGATATATATCCATATATATAACTATATATACATATATATATATATGTATGTATAGTTCATTTGCTAAATGGTCAAATGGTACAAACAGAAAATTTTCAGAAGAAAAATGAAAGCTATCAATAATTATATAAAAATGTTCTAAATCACTAGTGATTAGAAAAATGTGAATAATTACAAATCTGTGTTACTACTTCACAACTATAAAGTTGGCTAACATGATAGAAAGAGAAATTAAAAATACTGGACTCCATTGTTTTTGTTATTGATATGGTCTATTATGACTATAGTTTTCCTACTATTGAACAAACTCTGCATTCCTAGTATAAATCCTACCTGATTTTAGAGTATGATTTTTTTTACATATGTATATTGCAGTAATCTTGTATTTCATTAAAATGTATCAATTGTATCAATATTCTTTAAGGAAATTCTTACATAGTTTTTTTTCTCTGTTTTTGCTCTCCTGTGGTTTAGTTATCAAAACCAAATTTGTGTCAAAAAACAATTTGGTAGGACTCGTTTAACTATTATTTTCAAATAATTTATATAGAATTGAGATTAATTGTTCCTTATGTTTGGTAGAATTCAATTGTGAATTCATCTGATTCTGGGGATTTTTTTTTTCTTAGGGAAATCATTGATGGCTTACTCAATTTCTTATTCTAAGAAAGGATTATTTACATGTTTTATTTCCAAGTCTTTTGATCTAGACAATTTATATTTTTGTAAATATTCTTCTTCTTCACTTGGATTGTCAATTTTCCTGGCATATAATTGGCAAAATATCTCTTAATAATTGTTTTAATTTCATCTTTATTGGTGATTTATTTACCCTTTTCATTTTTTTTCAATATTGGTAATTTGGTTTTCTTTTTTTTTAATTAAATAACTCATGTTTTAACTATTTTTTATTTTATTTTTTCTTCATAAAACCAAATGGTAGATTAATGTATTTGTCCAATTTTTAACTTTAAATTTTATTAATCTCTCCTTTGATTTTCAGGGTTTCCTTGTCGATGTTTAATTTGGGGCTTTCAATTCATTTTTTTCTATTTTAGTTGCATATCCAATTCATTGATTTATTCTTTTTTTGGTTTGTGTGTAGGGCCATATGTACTACTATTTCTACTAGCATAAAATATTTTATTTTTATCATAAAAAATTTAAAAAGTTCTTTAAAAACCTGATCAATGATTTTTTTCTTTCAAATTTGCTATTTTTATATGCTCTTCACAATCATCTAAAATCATATACTATGATTAAATATCTCTTTAAAAGTTCATTCAGCAATGTCATAATTCAGTTCCATTTGTGCAAGTTTTCTTCAGTGGCATCTGTCCTGAAAAATTTCATATATTACCATGTCTCATATACCTTAGTAAAGCACCAAGAATTTAGACAGCGAGTGCCGTAGAAGTCCAAGAATGACTTTGAAAGCAAACTACACATAATCCTGTCATTTCAGAAACTCTCAAGTCTTATCTCCTAGCTTGTCATATTTAAAAGTCTTGTTGCTACATTATGTCATATTTAAAAGTCTTGTTGCTACATTATGTCATATTTAAAAGTCTTGTTTCTACATTATGTAGCACATTGGGCAACAACAAGTTTCTGTAAGCTGTATTTATTGACTGACAACAAAGGCTGACAATTATAAAAATATATATATATATCAATTTATCATGATTTACCAGCACTTAATTGGTTACATGATTTATGTTTTTAGGTTCTTCTAGCCCCCTCTGTTTCCCTTGCAAAGACTTTAGCCCACTCTGATCTTTTCATCACAAAAATTGTAAAGGTCTTTATTCTATGAAATACTTATTTCCTTTGTAGGATTACAGCTTTGCCATATGCGTTATTCTTGGTTACATTAGAGACCTGTCCTCTGGGGAGGGCCTAGATCAAGCTGGTTCTCTGCCTATGGAGTAAACAGAAGAGAGGGCCCCACTTGGGAGGGACTGAAGGCAAGCTGGTTAACTAGCAGATGCCTTGGGGACTAGAAGTGATCATACTACTTGTCCATGCTCTCCATAAATCCAGTCCAACAAAATGAAGAAAAAAGATGGACCACAGATTAATATTGGTTATTAAATAATCCAGCATACAAATACATTTCCTCGGATGTCTCTTTCATTATTCTCTTAATAAGTTCAATTCTGTATCCTTACTGTTGCATTTTTGTTGGTTGTTGTCATTGTTTTAAAGGGAATGTCTATCTACAGACATACTGATGGGGTGATAGGACCTGGTCCCCTAAAGGCCCTGAATTTTCCTATACATTACAGAAGCCAGGATCACTGCCCACTTGATCACCTAATTAGCTTACTTGACATTCCTTTCATTGTCTCACTTGGCCCACCCAAGACTGCTTGCATATATGGATCACTCCTCAATCCCACTTAGATCATCTAATTAGCCTACTTGATATTACTTTCACTATTGCACATGGCCCACCCCAGAGCAATTATCACTCCATAATCCCATTTAGATCCTGTCACTGTCCCTTTGGTAAATAAGCATCAGTCTCACCCCTATTAAGTAGCAGGTTCATTAGGAACCTTGCTCACTTCTATTGGCATTACAATAAAATTTGCCCCTCTAGTGGAAGAGGATGCCACCATGTACTCTGACATTTTTGGGTTCTCAGCAATCCAAAACTGTGTTAGTACCAGAGCACTCCTTTCATAAGGTGTTTATATTGTCTGATATCTTCCTCTCATATTCCTCACATCTTCTACTTAAAGAAACATGTCTTTCTCTGGATGATGTTGTAATCCAGGTTATTTTTTTCTGATATTGGTCATGTATTTTTCATATTCCCCCAACATACCAGTATTGGAGAGAAAATCTATATACATATTTTTTCTCCACTGCCATTTTTTTAGAACCTTTCTCTCCTGCTTTGACTTCATAACCTCTCCTCATTTGAGTTTCACTCTATCCTGATTTTCACCCAATCCAGGATCTGCAAGCTGTTATTTCTTGGCACCCAATTCCAATTAATCTGCCCTCCTTTCCCAAGAACCTCAGTATTAACTTCAGAATCTTCCTTTCCAAAGCATATTTTGACCTTTAAATTGGCAAATTCAACTTACATGCATTATATTATCTCAAATAGCCTAACTTTTAATTTTTTTCTTATTCTAGTTAACGATCACAGCCTACAGTCCTACCCAATGTCAGCTGAATTTACCCTAGATTTTACCATCACCCACAAATTTCCCATTGCCATAATTAAGAACAATTTAAATTGCTTTATCTGTTCATAAACTCCTATCATTCAACCTTTCCTTGTGGGTGGCATTTTGAAAATTTGAAAGGCCTAAATTCTGGGTAATTTATAACTTTATTAATAATCTTAGAATTTTTAATAAAAGTCAAGGAAACTCTTAAATGCTAAAGACAGTCTGTGGAAGTAGGCTCACAGTTTATATGCCCTTCGAAAGAGGGGTGTTCCCAAGGGTGGTGATCAACATTGATTGGTTAACAACAATTAATGAGAGAATCAATATCATAATGAGGGGCTGAACTTATTTTTTTATATATTTTTTTTTCTTTATTTATTTTTAGTTTACCACACACGGTTCTACATAGATTTGAGTTCCAGTATTTCTCCCCTCCCTCCCCCCTCCCTCCCCAAGACGGCATGAAGTCTCATATAACTGTCATGTATAACTTCGCATTGAATTAATTTATGCTCTAGTCAAGTCGTGGAGAAGAATTTTGACCAATGGAATGAATCATGAGAAAGAAGAAACAGAACCCAAAAAAAAAAAAAAAACCCAAAAACAAAAACAAAAGAGAAGCAGAAAAGGCGAGCATGTAGTGTGCCTCAGTCTGTATTCAAACTTCGCAGTTCTTTCTCTGAATGAAGATAGCATTCTCCATCGTGAGTCCCCTGGAGTTGTCCTTGCCCCTTTAGGTTGCTGAGAGAAGCACAGTATGTCAGGATTGGTCCTCATGGAATCCACATATCTGTGGCTGTGCACAACATTCTCCTGGCTCTGCTCCGCTCACTCAGCATTATGTCGTGTAGGTTTTTCCAGGTTGTTATGAAGTCTGCATCATCCCCATTTCTTATGTCACAATAGTATTCCATCACCTTCATATACCACAGCTTGTTCAGCCATTCCCCAATTGATGGGCATCCCTTTGCTTTCCAATTCTTGACTACCACAAAGAGAGCTGCTATAAATATTCTTGTACATATGGGTCCTTTTCCCGCTTGTGTGATTTCTTTGGGATACAACCCTAGAAGTGGTATTACTGGGTCAAAGGGTATGAACATTTCTATAGCCCTTTGGGCATAGTTCCACACCGCCCTCCAAAATGGCTGGATCAGCTCACAACTCCACCAGCAATGCAACAATGTTCCAATTTCCCCACATCCTTTCCAGCATTTATCATTCTCCTGATTTGTTATTTTAGCCAATCTGACAGGAGAGATGTGGTATCTAAGAGTTGTTTTGATTTGCATTTCTCTAATCAGCAGCGATCCAGAGCATTTTTCCATATGCCTGTAGATAGCTTTAATTTCTTCCTCTGAAAACTGCCTGTTCATATCCTTTGACCATTTCTCAATTGGGGAATGGCTTGTATTCCTATATATTTGGCTTAGCTCCCTGTATATTTTAGAGATGAGGCCTTTATCAGAGATGCTAGTTGCAAAGATTTTCTCCCAATTTTCTGCTTCCCTCCTAATTCTTGTTGCATTGGCTTTTTTTGTACAAAAACATTTCAATTTGACATAATCAAAATTATCCATTTTGCATTTTGTAATGCTCTCTATCTCTTGTTGGGTCATGAATTCTTTACTTTTCCACAAATCTGATAAGTAAACTATTCCTTGCTTTCCCAAATTACTTAGAGTATCAACTTTTACTCCTAAATCATGAACCCATTTTGACTTTATTTTGGTATATGGTGTAAGATATTGGTCTATGCCCAGTTTTTGCCCTACCATTTTCCAATTTTCCCAACAGTTTTTGTGAAATAGTGAATTATTAGCCCAGAAACTGGCCTCTTTGGGTTTATCAAAGAGTAGATTGCTAAACTTGTTGATTTCACCTACTTTTGTACCTATCCTATTCCACTGATCCACACCCCTGTTTCTTAACCAGTACCAGGCAGTTTTGATGACTGCTGCTGTGTAGTACAGTTTAATATCTGGTGTGGCTAAACCACCATCTCTAGCATGCCTTTTCATTAATATCCTAGATACTCTAGACCTCTTGGTTTTCCAAATGAATTTTGTTATTATTTTGTCCAGCTCAGTAAAAAAATTTTTTGGGTAGTTCGATTGGTATGGCACTGAATAGATAGATTAATTTAGGTAGAATTGTCATTTTTATTATATTAGCTCGGCCTAACCATGAGCAACTGATATTTCTCCATTTATTTAGATCTGATTTTATTCACGTGAAAAGTGTTTCATAGTTATGTTCATATAGGCCCTGGGTTTGTCTTGGCAAATAGACTCCCAAATATTTTATAGTGCCTTCAGTAACTTTGAATGGAATTTTTCTTTCTATCTCTTGCTGTTGGGCTTTGTCAGTAATGTATAGGAATGCTGAGGATTTATGTGGGTTTATTTTATATCCTGCAACTTTGCTAAAGTTGTTTATTATTTCAAGTAGTTTTTTACTTGATTCTCTAGGATTCTCTAGATAAATCATCATATCATCTGCAAAAAGTGATAATTTAGTTTCTTCTTTTCCTATTCTAATTCCTTCAATTTCTTTTTCTTCTCTTATTGCTACAGCTAATGTTTCTAGAACCAAATTGAATAATAGGGGTGATAATGGACATCCTTGTTTCACCCCTGATCTTATTGGGAATGCATCTAGTTTATCCCCATTACAAATAATGCTTGTTGATGGTTTTAGGTAGATGCTATTTATAATTTTGAGGAAGATTCCCCTTATTCCTATGCTTTCTAGTGTTTTTAATAGGAATGGGTGTTGTACTTTGTCAAAGGCTTTTTCTGCGTCTATTGAGATGATCATATGGTTTCTGCTAGGTTTGTTGTTGATATGGTCAATTATGCTAATAGTTTTCCTAATATTGAACCAGCCTTGCATTCCTGGAATAAATCCTACCTGGTCATGGTGTATTATTCTCGTAATGAGTTGCTGCAATCTTTTTGCTAATATTTTATTTAAAATTTTTGCATCAATATTCATTAAAGAAATTGGTCTATAATTTTCTTTCTCTGTTTTACCTCTACCTGGTTTGGGTATTAGTACCATATTTGTGTCATAAAAAGAATTTGGTAGGATTCCTTCTTCACCTATTTTCCCAAATAGTCTACAAAGTATTGGAATTAGTTGTTCTTTAAATGTTTGATAGAATTCACATGTAAAACCATCTGGCCCTGGAGATTTTTTCCTAGGGAGTTCGTTGATGGCCTGCTCAATTTCTTTTTCTGATATGGGGTCATTAAGAAATTTCACTTCCTTCTCTGTTAGTCTGGGCAGTTTATGTTTTTGTAGATATTCATCCATATCTCTAAGGTTGTCAAATTTATGGGCATACAGTTGGGCAAAATAATTCCTAATTATTGTTTTGATTTCCTCTTCATTAGAGGTGACCTCACCCTTTTCATTTTTTATACTGGTAATTTGATTTTCTTCTTTCTTTTTTTTAATCAAATTGACCAAAGGTTTGTCAATTTTATTGGTTTTTTCATAAAACCAGCTCTTTGTTTTATTTATTAATTCAATAGTTTTCTTGGTTTCAATTTTATTAATCTCTCCTTTGATTTTCAGTATTTCTAATTTGGTATTTAATTGGGGGTTTTCAATTTGCTCTTTTTCTAGCTTTTTCAGCTGTATGCCCAGATCATTGATCTCCTCTTTCCCTATTTTATTCATGTAGGCATTTAGAGATATAAAACTTCCCCTAAGAACTGCTTTTGCTGCATCCCATAAGTTTTGGTATGTTGTTTCATTATTGTCATTCTCTTGAATGAAATTATTAATTGTTTCTCTGATTTGATCTTTGGCCCACTCACTCTTTAGAATTAAATTATTTAGTTTCCAATTAGTTTTTAGCTTATTTTTCCATGGTACTTTATTAAAAATGATTCTTATTGCATCATGATCTGAAAAGGATGCATTGACTACTTCTGCTTTTCTGCACTGGATTGTGAGGTTTTTATGCCCTAGTACATGGTCAATTTTTGAGTATGTGCCATGTACTTTTGAGAAGAAAGTATATTCCTTTTTATCCCCGTTCAGTTTTCTCCAGAGGTCTATCATATGTGCCTTTTCTAAAATTCTGTTTACCTCCTTAACTTTTTTCTTATTTATTTTGAGGTTAGATTTATCAAGTTCAGAAAGGGGGAGGTTGAGGTCTCCCAATATTATAGTTTTGCTGTCTATTTCTTCCTGTAACTCCCTTAACCTCTCCTCTAAGAATTTCTATGCCTTACCACTTGGTGCATATATGTTAAGCAATGATATTGCTTCATTGTTTATGGTGCCTTTTAGCAGGATATAATGTCCTTCCTTATCTCTTTTAATTAGATCTATCTTTACTTTTGCTTTGTCTGAGATTAGGATTGCTACACCTGCTTTTTTTACTTTAGCTGAGGCACAATATATTTTACTCCAGCCTTTTACCTTAACCCTATGTGTATCCCCCTGTTTCAGACGCATTTCTTGTAAACAGCATATTGTAGGATTATGGTTTTTAATCCATTCTGCTATCTGCTTCTGTTTTGTGAGAATGTTCATCCCCTGCACGTTCAGGGTTATGATTTCTATCTGTGTCTTTTTCTCCATCCTAATTCCCCCTGTTTATGCTTTTATTTCTCCCTTTCCCCTTCTCCTCCCCAACAAAGTTTTGCTTTTGACCGCCGCTTTCCTCAGTTAACCCTCCCTCTTTATTCCCCTCCCTTATCTTACCGTTACCCACTTGCTACTTCTCCTCTGCCTTCTGCCCTCCCCCTTCCCTTTTTCCCCCCTTTCCCTCCCACTTCCCGTAGGACAAGTTAGATTTCTAAACTTAGCAGAGTATGTTATTCCCTTCTTGAACTAGATCAGATGACAGTAAAGCTCAAATACTGCTCTTCTTCCTCCCTTCTTTCCCTCTACTATAATATGTTTTTGTGCCACTTCCTTTGGTGTAATTTACCCTTTTCTACAACCTCCTTACCACTTCCCTCATAGCCCTCCCTTTATATCTCTTATTTATATTTTATATCTTTACATCAGTTAATTTATACAGGCATTCACAACCTATGTATATCCCTTTCATTTGTCAAAATAGTTGTACCATTCACAAGAATGACTTATATATGTATATGTATATATATATGTATATATATATATATGTATATATATGTGTATATATATATATATATATATATATATATATATATATATATATACATAAAAAACATACATAAGATGATATAATCCCACAAGTTTCACAAGTTCACAAGTTTCACAAGGTCACAAGTTTCTCCTCCAGAGCCATCTGGGCACAGTGGCCTGATATTCACCTGGATGACTGAGGATGGCCCAGGATTGAATGGAAGACCCTGGTCCTTTCAGGCTAAGGTCTTTTCAGGTTTTCATTGAGTGAGATAATGCCCATTAAGTGAATAGCCCTCTTTAAGAAGTTAATCAAGGGATGGGCCCTTTAATCAAAACTGAAAAAAAATCAAACTGGGAGGGGAACCTCAGGGTTCCTGGCCAAAAGAGAAACAGTTACTATTTAGTATTTACATTCAGTCTGTGCTAGGAGGGCAGGAACCTATTGTCCAATCTATGAGCTACAGAGTGAATTGGGTTTAAGGCTTCTAGTTGGGGGGAGGAGCAATACCCAGAATGAAGAGAAAATTAGTCCTATATCTGGGCTGTCCCTGAGATGTTGGACAAGGAAATAGCACAGGGGAAAAAAGATTGGGTCTCCTCAATTTGAATAATTGTTTTTTAATATGAGAGAGAAATAATAATTTCTCTTGCATGTCTTACTATTCCTAAAATTCTTAATTATCAATGTGACCTCTAATCCCCCCACTCATCAGAATTCTCCAAAGTGTCACCCCAGTTCCAGCTGTACTTTTCCTAATCTTAACCCCTTAGAATCCTACACTATTCTCTGCCCTTGTCTTCATTCCCTTGTCCTATTGCTTCATATATCTTCCCAAACTCCAGTCCTGTCAGTCCTATGTTTCACCTCTTTCCTTTGTATTCATATAAAACTAAATTAACTTGGAGAAGTCCTCTCTTTTGGCCTCCAACACCACCTCATCACTATCTCACCTCAATGCCTTTGCTCATACCTTACATAGAAAAGAGATGCCCTTCAGCCTGAGCTATACCTTCCTCTCTTCTATAGATACTATAGTTCCTTAATATCATCCCTCATTCTATTCCCACCTCTGGTAGAGTGGTGGGCCACCTATCTAAAGCCAATATCTCTTCATGCATGCTTCCCTCCCGACTTCTTCTCTCATGGAGTGACAATATAATCATCCTCACATCTAAGTTTCAATATCTGGCTATGTTTTGGTTGCTTTCCTGTTGCCTACAATGTCTCTCCCAACACTAAAAAAAATCACTACTTTGTCATCCTTTCAAGCTATCATCCTTTACTCCTCCTTCTTTTCTTAGCAAGACTACTAGAAAAAAAAAGTTGTATGTACTCATTGTCACCACTTGCTTTCCTCTTACTCCTCAATCCTTTGTAATGTGGTTCTCAACCTCATTGCTCAAATGAAACTCCTGTTTACAAAGATACAAGAGATCTCTGAGTTGCTTCATTTGGGAGAATATTCTCATTCCTCATTATATTTAGCCTTTATTAAAATTGTTTTCTATACCAATCCCCTAATCAGTATACTTCTCTGGCTCTCTACTACTTCTAGGATCAAGTGTTTCTGTTTAATGTTTCAAGTCCTTGATAACCTGACCAAATCCATTTTTCCTAGACATATTAAATTTTCTTTCCTCCTGTTAATATTACAGTACAACCAAATGGACCAAGTTACTCTCCCACTTATTTGACACTCCATTTTCCACGTCCATGTCTTTACAACCATTATCTCCCAGGTGTGAAATTCATGTCCCCATTCCTCTGTCTCTTAGAGTCACTGTTTTTCATCAAGACTCAGCTTCTACATAAAGCTATTGCTGATCTCTTCTCTCACAATGCATATACACCAGCTGCCAGGTCATTTCCTTGACAATAACATCATTTATTTTGTCTACACAGTATTATATTGGCACAGGTTATCTCCTTCATAGAATATAAGTTCCTTGAGGTCAGATGCGTTTTCATTTTTGTCATTCTATTCCAGGTGCGCAATGTCAGACACATGATAGGTCATTAATAAAGAGTTTTTTTATGGCTTATTATATTGTCTGATTATATTGTTATTACAGTAGATTAATTTCTATCTATAATTATATATATAGAATCTATCTGTCTATCTATCTGTATATATAATCTATATAAATAGAACCTGTGTGTGTATACACATAGGTATGTGTGTATGTATTTGTGTGTGTATAGAGATGGAGATGGAGAGAAAGTGTCACATGCAAGTAGTATTTAAGCCAATCTTGTAGAGTGGAAGAGGCCAAATTTTAAGTATACAGCTTCTCTTACCTATATCTACAACTTATATATGTATATGTGTGTATATATATATATATATATATGTTTTAGACATATAAGAAATATATATATGTATATGTGTTTGTATGTTTATGTATATATATATATATATAAAATATACTGATTACATTGTCATTCAATGCTCAGTTTCTGTTTTTATTCAGTAACATTGATCATAAATGGAGTAAGTAGCCTATGCATCACTGCATCTCTCAATATCTGCTCTTATCCTCCCACCAAGTGTTTAATTACCAGTTCTGATAATAACCTTGATTTCTGGAAAGTGTTTTATGCAATAAATTTATTCTTAAATCTCTAGAATTTGCATAATGTCCTGGATAAATTTTGGCATGGTCCTCCTGCTATTTTCTACAGCTGACATTTATCCTCTTTGGTATGACAATGACTCTGTCATTCATAGTCACTTTAAACATGCCATGAAATTCCTCTTGACCCCTCTTGTCACTTGTGCACTTGGCAATTCCTCTGAGGTTTTCAATTTAATAACCCCTCAGCTACCTCTTAGAGTCGTAGTGCTACTCAAAATGCAATATCAAGTCAGCTTAGGATGTAGACTTAAATTTACCCCTGATAAATCCAAAGATTTAAGTAGCTCTTGTAGAAATTATGTGGAATTTGACATTTTTAGTGACAATGTATTTTGTAAAGCCAAGGCTTTGAACAGATATAGCCAGTAAATATTCTTGTTTTAATAATGAAAGTAATTTATATGAGTCGTTGGGATAAGCAAATGAAAATGAATGAAATCAACTAATTTCCTAGGGAAAATGTAGACTTCTATACATACACAGTCACACTCATATGCGCGTGCACACACACACACACACACACACACACACACACGTACATTTGTGTGGGCGCGGGGCGGGAGGGTGGACAGCCAAGGGATACAATGAATTATAACAAAGGTTTTTTGTGAAATGTCACAATAAAAAAGTAACAATTATACATTTGTGCCATACATCTTGACCATAATCTCTTACAAAGCACATACCATAAAGAAGTAAATGTACATGTAAGGCATATTTAATTTATTACCATGTTCATAGAAGCAGCAATGACTTTTTCACTTATTTACTACTAGACTTTTTCCCCTTTATATAAGATTTGAACAAAGTGATTTTTGTAATTCTTAATATAAACACTACTCATCCATTAAATAATAATTGAAAACCATTGTGGATCTTCCTTGTAAATTAAATCTGGAGTTTGTTTTAAAATATTATATATTTATTTTTAACATTCTGCGATAAATGAAAAATCCAAAGAGATAGAGTTTCTGAGTAATTAATATTCAATTTATTAATTAGGCTAGCTAATAATAAATTGATAGCCAGTGACTTTTCTTAATAACTAAAGACAAAACCATGCAAACACAATGTTTTAATTACTTTTAGAAATGAGGGTGCCCCTGACAGGTGAAAATCAGCCCTTACTGGTCAATAATTAAAGAAGAGGTGGACTAAAAGTCCTCACCTTCTCCTGCTGAGAATGTGGCTTGATCATGAAATTCAACCACCTTTAGCTATCTGGACAAAGGAATCCATCTCTACCTAAACGATTCTGGTTAGTTTTCTCCTTCATGAGCTGGGTCACCCTAAATTCTAATGGAGGGACACAAGAGCATAGGCTTATTATTTTCAGGCAAGAATATACTTAGATTAGATTTTGTTTTCCCTCCAAGCAGAAATAAGTTCTCTTAGTTGGGTGGGGTCCAGCCCAAGATTGAGGAGCATGCTCCCCTAGGATTAAGGAAATATCATCTATCAGCCATGTCCTTCAGAGACTGGCTGACTAACCTACAAGCACTGGTCCCTGAATAAGGAAACAAAAGGAAAAAAATCTTAACGTTGATTTAATAATTAGTTTTTAATATAACAGAAAATAATTTCCCTAAATTTATTTTTTAAACTTTGAGTTCCAAATTTTCTTGCTTCTCTTTCACCCATTGAGAAGGCAAGCAATGTAATTATACATGTGAAGTCATACAAAATCTATTTCCCTTTTAGCTATGTTATGACAAAAAAAGAAAAATAAAGAGTTCAAAAAAGAACGTTTCAATTTGCACTGAATTCAGTTCTCTCTCTTGATGCAGACAGTCTTTTTCATCATGATTCCTTCAGAAATGTCTTGGATCATTATATTAATCAGAAAAGCTAAGTCTTTCATAGTTGATCATTGTTACAATATTGCTATTACTGTGTACATTACTCTCCTGGTTCTGCTCGCTTTATTTTACCTTAATTCATTTATCTTCCCAGGTTTTTCTGAAACCATTCCCCTCATCATTTCCTAAAGCACAATATTGTTCCATTACTATCCTACTCCAAAACTTGGTCAGTCATTCCCCAATGCATGAGCATCCCCTCTATTTCCAATTCTTTGCCACCACAAAAAGAGCTGCAATAAATATTTTTGTATGTATACGTCCTTTTCTTTCTCCTCTGATATCTTTGGGATACAGATGTAATAGTGGTATTGCTGGGTCAGGGGGTAGGTGTAGTTTTATAGGCTTTTCAGTATATTTGTGCTTCAGAATGGTTAGACCCATTTATAACTTCCACCAACAATGTGTATCTAGTTTCCTACAGCCCTTCCAGCATTTGTCATTTTCCTTTTCTGTTATGTTAGCCAAACTATAGATTTGAGGTGGTAACTCACAGTTATTTTAATCTAAATTTCTCTAATCAATAGGGATTTGGAGCAATTTTTCATAAGAATATTGATAGCTTTGATTTCTTCTGCTGAAAATGGATTCTTCTTATCCTTTGACCATTTATTGGAGAAAGGCTCTTATTTTTTTTTTTATAAATGATTCACTTCCTAATATATTTAAGAAATGAGGCCTTTATGAGAGAAGGTCTAATTCCCTTCTTTTCAGTTTCCTGCTGCTTTCCTTCTAATTTCTGTTTCATTGGTTTTGTTTGTATAAAAACATTTTTAATTTCAAATAATCAAAATTATACTTCCTGTGATCCTCCTAAAGAAGAAATCTACTAAAGTCACAAAATTGCTGATTTTATTTGCAGAATTAAAAGCATGCTATTTATATAAAGATAATGCTACTGATATAACATTGGGATGTGCTTTGTTATTTTCCTGTGATTTTGTTTTTACCAGATTTTTTCACAAAAATCCAATCACTTCTTTTTCTTGTTTTCCCCTCTGTACATGGCAGTATGGCTGGGAAGGAAAAACATTGTGACTCTTTGTTTCTAGCTTGAGGAATGCTATTGCTACTTTAAAAGTTAATTAAGTGTATTTAATTTTAACATTTATTCAGGCTTATAATATTACATGCAAAAATAGATTCCAATTATGACAAGTCGGAATAACAAAATTTTCCTCTAAATGGCACAGTTAAAAATGCTGGAAACTTTAGAAGTGTATGGTTTTGAGTCTTGTATTAACACTAGTACAGAGTTTAAAATGCTGTATTCATGAAGGAGTTTTAGTATATTCTAAGGAAATCATTCCAGAGTATTACTACTCAATTCACCCTTTTTGTCTACTTTTCACTTGGACTTGGAACTCAAGGTTATCTACAATTTTCCAAATAAAATAGATGTGTGTGCAACATGTTCCTATTTATTTCTCCATGCTCTCTAGAGAAATAGAGGTAGGAAGGAGAGAAGAAATAGAGCTTCTCTGTAGTTGTTCTTTTAGGGAGGTGGGAGGAGTGGAAGATAAGTTATCATTTTCTTATTTCTAAATAAGAACTCCAGATGGTTTCTGTGCAATACTTATTGACTCTCTACAGGGGAGACAGAAGGATGGAAAAGGAAAAAAGCTACCCTTTCGCAGTGGGAAACCTCTTTCTTTCATTCATTCCTGCCAAGACCCAATAGTATAAGAGAATAATAAGCAAACCTTGTGTTCTTCTGGAATAGATATATATGCAAGGAAGTGTTGTTCTATTAATCTACATCCAGACCATTTCAGTGACTTAGTCACCTGAATGTGACATTGATTTCAAGCTTACTCTATTGGAAATTGGGGCAATTATATTTTTTTCTTCCAAAAATGGCTGCACGGCACAATGTAAGAAAAGCCAAGAAGAAAAAAAATAATTTTACACAAGAAGGGGAATTCAAGAAAGCATAATGTTCTGTTTTAAATTTGATAAATTAATCTGGTCACATCAGGAATGACACAATTCAGGAAAGAATTCCAGTGTGCTTCACTTGCAGACTTCTTTCTGAGTATATCGATGCATCATTAAGAAGACACCAAGGATTACATAGCATATGAGCCCCCAAGTTTATCATTAGACAAATTGACAGTGAAATGTATTGACCAGTTGTCGTATTGACTTCTTTAAAGAGTGTATACTCTATGAGGGCAGGAATTGTCTTGTGTGCTAATGTATATATTCCAAGTTTCTTGCACAGCCTCTGGAACTTAGTAATTGATTAACAAATGTTTCTTTTTCTTTTATTGTTCACACAAAAATTCAATGTCAAAGCAAAGAATACATGGTTAAAATGGGTAAAATAACAACTGCTAATATTCCTATAACAGTATTCAATTTGCAAAGTGGTGTATGTGTGTATTTTACTGCCCCTTTTATATGACAGCAGCATGGTTATTGAAAGGGACAGAAAATTAACTTTTGGCAGTGCAGGTAAGTGGTGCAGTGAATAGAGCACCAGCCTTGGAGTCAGGAGAACCTGACTTCAAATCCAGATTCAGACATTTGACACTTACTAGCTGTGTGACCTTGACCAAGTCATTTAACCCCACTTCCCTTGCCTTCCTCCCTCCAAAAAAAAATAGCTTTGGGGTAAAGAAAACAAAATAAAGCAAATCATGAGAGTTGTAAAGTACAACCCATATCATATGTGAATAGTGAGAAAATTGGTTATTATCTTAATTATGTTAATTACCAATTTTATATATGGAAACCAAAGATCCTCTTTTTGATTATTAATAACCAATTATTAGTAGGGTTTTTTCACTTTTTATTTCCTCATTCAAAGTCCAGTCCTTGTGAAAGGCCAGACAATGAGAAATTCTCCTCAATTTTGGGTCCACACAACTGGACATGGGTACTTAACTGAGTAACTGGTAAAGAGAATCTATTCCAGGTGAATGTGAATTCCAGCCCACTGTTCAACAACTTTAGTGGTCTGTATGGAGGTGGATCCCTATGTCCAGATACCTGGAGGCAGCTGAATCTCATCAAGCCATATGCTCAGCAAGAGGAACTAAATAATTTTGCCCACTTCCTCACTAACACATGGACAGGAAATCAGAGTTGATTTTCACCCTCAGGGACACCCCATTTTCCAAATGTATTTAAATATTAAACAACCTCCATGCGGGGTCTTGGTTACCAAGAAAACAACTGATTTCAATTTATTAT
This sequence comes from Trichosurus vulpecula, assembly GCF_011100635.1. Classification (NCBI taxonomy): domain Eukaryota; kingdom Metazoa; phylum Chordata; class Mammalia; order Diprotodontia; family Phalangeridae; genus Trichosurus; species Trichosurus vulpecula. The sequence goes on along the minus strand of NC_050577.1, from coordinate 231,841,902 downwards.
TTGCTAGTTTAATTAATATATTGTTTGTTAATTAACAAGAAAATACATCTCTCAGTCCTTTAATTCATCTCAATAGTGTGGTGGCTGAAAGATCCAGAAACTTTGTAAATGAAAAACTATTGAAGTCCATGTGTGATTACACACAATTTGTCAATTAAAAAATAAGAACAGGCTTATTAGCATTTAAAGGTTCTCTTTGTGGGCCAAAGAAGAACTGTAGCTTCAGACCTTTATGGTGAATCAGTTCACTTTTTATTTGGATGATTATTTGAACTGGGGAGAGGGTTAAAATTCATGATGTGATAAATTGATTAATTGTTTGAAGACTATGAGAAGAATTAAGGGACTGACTTTTCGTAATTGACTGAAATTTTGATTTCAAGAGTTTTACCATTATTAGTAAAATCTAAGTCACTGCCCACTAAGAGTTTCTGAATTGAGCTGTTAGAAGCAGGAAAGTAACCAGCAGGAAAGAAGACAGCAGAAACAGTTAAGAAGGATGCAAGATCTTAATTGAAGATGCTAGCAGGAAAGATAAACTAGTGGGAAGGCTATGGACATTGCACTTGTGAAACTACTGACTAGAATATAAACATGTTTTGGTAACGTATAAGAAAAGGCTGAGAGCTGGCTAATGGGAGGACAACTGAACTATATTGATGTTTCGACTGTTGCACTTGAGAAAAAAAAATTGAGAGACCTCTCAAAAGTGCCTAGTTGCCCTGTCTGTTTTGAGAGAGAAAAGCAGAGAAAAAATGACAAATTTTGCTATAAGGATAGGCTTAAAGGACAACACAGCATCCTATTGAGTGAATAGCTTGCTGGGTTTGTTTGCATTGCCCAGAGTCACCCTGAGAAAATTTGCTGAAAAGTGCTGTTGACTCTGACCAGGTTTTAAGTGGTGATTGTTCAACAGAAACTTGTAGCATAAAGAGATAGTTACGATTTTTGCTTTGTTTTTGTTTTTCCCATGCCAACAATGTCAAACTGAAACATTTTCAGACCTGTTTACATTGAAAGAACTGCTTGTTCCTATATAACACTCTCAAAATCACTTGAAGGCACTGCTTCATCAGATCAATAGTGGAAAAGAAGTACATTTGCCTAGCAAGAGAAGATCAGAAGAGAATAGTTTATCAGAGAAGAAGTTTTGTGTTGATCATTTTTAGTACACAGACCAAGGACATCATGGCTTACAGTCCCAGATTGTGGGTTACTCTGATAATATTTTTTTTCAAAATTGTTGTACCTGCCAGTTACTTTTCTCTAAATATGTCCCACTCTCCCTTATAGATATTATGTGTATTGATGGGAGAGAGTGACCTCAGTTTATGTATAGAACTGTTGAGTTTTAGGGGTACTAGGACCCCAAAATAGCAAAACATGGGTCCTGCCCAAATAAATTTGAGCCAAGCCTTCTTTCAGCCAAAAATAAGGTTTATTAAAGATCCTCCATATTGGCCGGACTCTTAAGAAATCTAAACATTTGTAGTGCTAGTGCAAGTGAGACATACTGAATCTGAACACTCTCATGGGAACAAGATCAATCGTATGCACAGAAAGTCTGTAGGAGGGATTTAGGAATGTCCAAGTAGTCTGGGGTGACTGGAGGAAGGGTCTAGGGAGGATCTTGATGGGAATGGGTTCTAGATAGAATAAAGGGTGGGAAGTAGCAGGAAGAGATCCAGAGAAAACAGAATGGAGGAAGAATGGGCTGAAGCTACAATGAAAGGCCAGTTGATAGTCTCAATGAAAGGCCAGATGAGAGGACTATTGGAATGGTTATATGCCTCGGGCTAATGCCAGGGACTTGACCATGTTGGAAAGTTCAAAGAGAGTTCAGGGGGGTTTCCAAAGTCTGTATCCAGTTGATGGAGAAGGAGTTCTAGTAGGACAAACTGCCTTTCCCTGCAAGTGCTCATGAGTGGGTTCCAGTAAAATAAATTATCTTTCCCCCATCACAAGAACAAGCTGAGCTCTGAAGAAATTCTCTTGCAGAAACAGGACTATCTTGTAACCACAAATTTATCATGTGTTGATTTCTAAAGTTATCATACTCAATCCAGAGGTCAAGCTATAGATATCAAGTCTCAAAACTATCTTGCTATAGACATAACAGACCAAAAATGCACCCCTGAGAAACCCCTTCCCCTGGCTTCCAGTAGTGAATTATGCCAGTGACCAAGGTTATGAGTTATCATCTAATTAGCATATTTGCCAGATAATCCACTATTTTTCCTATATAATAAACTTTAGCATCATTCCTGTTAATTTGAAAGTTCCTTGAGGACCTCTGCTTGCTGTAATAGTGTAATGATAAACCTGTGCTAACTTGACTTAAAGACTTCTTGAATCTGTGAATTCAAGGGGTCCCTGAACATCTCAAACCCCTGTCAAAACTCATCACCATTGGAGCAATACTTTGATTATTACCGTATTTATTTTCTATTGGGAAAGTGTAATATTACTGATAATTCCTGTTGTTGCTTTATCTTTGAATAAGTGTTTTATGTATAGGAGTTGGTGACGTTATGCTGACTGACATTGTACAAATGAGAAGTGCACACACACTTAAGAGCTTAGAAGCAAGACTGGCAAGTAGTGAGATTATATACCCCTCCCACAATATGCAAACATCTGGGCTGCAGTCTATCCTCCATTCAGTTATCAAAGGTGTGGGTCTGACATCACACCTCTTGCTCAATAAACTCAATAAACTGTGTCACAACAAAGATCAAGTATAAAATGTTTGACAAAGTTTTCACAACATGACCCCCCCAAACACACACATATACACATTTCCAGCATTCTTCCATCTTAGCCATTTCACCACATTTGCTTTGCTATCCAGTGCTACTGGACTTCTTGCTGTTCTTCAAGCAAGACATCTCATCTTCTGACTCTGGGCATTTTCCCTGCCAGTGTTTTATGATTCCTTGTCTCCACCTCTTAGCTTCCTTTAAGTAACAGATAAATCCCACCTTCAACAGAGAGGCCTTCAACACCCTCTCCCTCCATAATTCTGATTCCTTCTTTCTGATGATTATTTAAAACATGTCCTGTATATAGCTTGCTTTTACATAGCTGTTTACATACTGTCTCCTCCATTAGACTGAGCTCCTTGAGAGAAGGGACTATCTTTTGTCTTTCTTTGTATCTTTAGCATTTAGCACAGTGACTGGCACATAGTAAAAACTTAATGAATGTTTATTGACTGACTGACTAACAGGACACCCTCAAGACCTTGACAAGTTTGTGTATTAACAGTTGGATGGTGATCCTTTTTGGAAACACCAAACTAGCATGTGTGGTGGCATATTGGAGTGACCTAATCATTGAAGACTAAGAGAAGATGGCCACACTCCCTGAAAGGGCTACACATACATTAGTTGATTGGATTCCCACGGTAAATTTTGTTAATATTAATATCTGCCATTTTCTCAAAGCAGAAAGTACATAGCAAGCCATATGTTCCTATGTAACTCTTTAAGATGGTTAATTATGGATAATTGGCTGATCAGAATTAATGGAGAAAATGTACCCACCTAAAATTTCCTACAATGACAAAATCACAAATCTAAACAATGACCCAAATTCCAGATAAGGTCCATTGTTATTACATCATTTACCCAAAGTTGTGCAGTTATAATTGAAAGAGCAGAGACTTTAATCCAAGTCTTCAAATTCCAGTGCTCTTTCTCAATAATTCACTGGCAGACAGTATTTGCCATGTTCAAGAGAGCTATGCTTGCTTGGTGCTTCTGTTTTATGCATTCTGATACCTAATTCTAGGCTTTAGAGAGAAAATCGTTGGAAACTACATGGTGTCCCTGGTTTCAAAATTACTCTTTAGTGATGCAGCTGAGGATCATAAATCAGAAACTCATGTTTAGAGATGTTAAGAAGGCCATCCTTATCCCCAAAATGAAGACACAGATGAATGCAAAAGAAACAAAGATACAAGTAAAGTTATCTTCAAGAGAAATAATCTGCTGCTTCATATTACGTGTAACTCAAGGGAATCCTTTAGTCAATTAAATAGTAAGCATGGGACCCTGGGAAAGGGAAAATTGAGTTCAACTGGATTGGCCTTTGGAACAAGTAGATAACCAAGTAGTCTGAATGAAAAATTCATCTGTTTCACTTGTCAGGCACCAGGTGTGATGAAATTGAAAGATCAGCTCCATGTGGTCATAAGATCCTCTGGGTCCATTAAAATGGAGTATATTTTTCAGCATTCACTCAAAAGTTAGCACCATAGAGACTAAGTTAAAATCAATGCTGCTAATCTTGAGCACAGATAGTGAAAGAAAAAAAAATTAAAGAATACATCCAATCTTTATTTGACCAAGAAAGCCAGAAACTCATATTTTACTTTTGTTCTTTCATTCTACATATACATTTGGTTTCAAAAACCCTGGGATACCTGAACAATGGTTATTAAATTAGATTGTTCCAAACATAAGTGGTGTGAGCAGTTGTTTGGTATTTTAAAAGGCTCTGTATATATAGAAGTAATAACAACTCTTAGCACAGATATAGCACAATACCTGGGAGACTGTCAAGTTACTTTTCAATGTTTTATCTCTTCAGTCTTTATAAGAATCTCTTAAAAAATTCTGAAAATGTTGCTTTGAAATACATGAAATAGAAACAATTGAGCCTCTGCAGATCATTAGATGTATAGTTATTAGTGTATCAATAAAGCATAGCAAATAACCAATCAACATTTTGACTCAATTCAATATGAGTTTATTAATCCATTTATTTTAGTATTTTGGAAAACAACATTCTTGGTATTTATCTTCCCTTTTAATTTTATTGTCTTCTCTGTTGAAATATCTGTTTGTGCTCTAGGTTTTAATGGGTTTTCTTCCTCTTGGGATTTTGGGTAGTTTTAGAGGTTTTTTGGTTGTTTTTATTTTTTGTTTTTTTCCACTGATATTTTCCTGTTTTTCATTTTTGCTAGTGTTTTCTTTGCTGGTGGATGTGCCCCTGAGCCTGTACCTTAAAGTTTTCTCTGCATTATCCCATATTGAGGAATTCACATTTCACTGGCTTCAGTTCCTGCTGCACGTCATTGTACATGCATATGTGTAAGTATGTACATATGCAAAAATGTATGTGTGTATACACACATATTACATACACACATACATGTGTGATACTGACCCCAGCTGGATCCTATTTCCCTTTCTTCAGGGGCCTGGTTAAGCCCCACAAACTTTCCCTCCCTGCCTCAGTATCCCTCTATTCTGTAGTTCTCTGGCTGCACTGAAAAGCAGCTTTGTAGAGGTTTAGCAAAGCATGGACTGAGTGTTCTGGGCATAGTTTCTGCCACATTGAGCTTCCCTAGTCAAAGCAGTGCCAGTGAAAGAATAGACCAGATTCTAATCTCCTATAAGTGCCCCTGCCAGTGCCTAAGGATATCTGATATAATACCCTCTGACCTCTGCAACTGGACAAAGGGGGAAAGACATTGGTGGCATATGAGGGCAGAGATTACAGCTGTAGCAGAAAATTTCTAAGTGTGTTCCAAACACATGCTTCTGCATTATTTTATGTTCTCTATTTGAAAATGGAAACTAGTGGTAGAGGGGCAATAAGTAAGAGAGTTAATGATTCACATTCTCTACTGTAAATTCATAAGGTTGTTCCTTTGTTGGATTTGATGCTTTCTTGTCCTGTGGAAATAAATAAATGTAGTTATGCCACATCCGATGGAACTAACATTCCTCTTTTTTTGGGGGAGTTAATGGAGACTGCATCTATAGTTCCCAGCGAGAGAAGTGGAAAAGAATAGGCATGTGCTAAGCATCTATTATGTGTTAGGCATTATGTTAAGTGCATTATAGATATCATATTTTTTGATATTCACAACCCATGTGAGGTGGATATTATTATATTCCCCATTTTACAGTTCAGAAAACTGAGGCAGGCTGAAGTTTAAGTGACTTGCCCAGGATCACACAAATAGTAAATGTTTGAAACATAGTTTGAACTCAGCTCTTCCTGACTCCAGGCCCACTGTTCTATTCACTGAGCCAGCTATACTCTTCTAGAATGTATCTGCAGAATTTGTGGATAAGTGTTCTTTTTTTTTTTTAATAAATTTCTTTATTTATTTTTAGTTTACCACGCACGGTTCTACATAGTTTTGAGTTCCAGTTTTTCTCCCCTCCCTCCCCCCTCCCTACCCAAGACGGCATGAAGTCTCATATAACTGTCATGTATAACTTCACATTGAATTAATTTATGCACTAGTCAAGTCATGGAGAAGAATTTTGACCAATGGAATGAATCATGAGAAAGAAGAAACAGAACCAAAAAAAAAACCAAAAAAAAAAAAACCCAAAAACAAAAACAAAAGAGAAGCAGAAAAGGCGAGCATGTAGTGTGCCTCAGTCTGTATTCAAACTTCGCAGTTCTTTGTCTCGATGAAGATAGCATTCTCCATCGTGAGTCCCCTGGAGTTGTCCTTGCCCCTTAGGTTGCTGAGAAAAGCACAGTTTGTCAGGGTTGGTCCTCACAGAATCCATATATCTGTGGCTGTGCACAACGTTCTCCTGGCTCTGCTCCGCTCACTCAGCATTATGTCGTGTAGGTTTTTCCAGGTTGTTATGAAGTCTGCATCATCCCCATTTCTTATGACACAATAGTATTCCATTACCTTCATGTACCACAGTTTGTTCAGCCATTCCCCAATTGACGGGCATCCCTTTGATTTCCAATTCTTGGCTACCACGAAGAGAGCCGCTATAAATATTCTTGTACATATGGGTCCTTTTCCCGCTTGCGTGATTTCTTTGGGATACAACCCTAGAAGTGGAATTGCTGGGTCAAAGGGTATGAACATTTCTATAGCCCTTTGGGCGTAGTTCCAAAGCGCCCTCCAAAATGGCTGGATCAGCTGACAACTCCACCAGCAAGGCAACAATGTTCCAATTTCCCCACATCCTTTCCAGCACTTATCATTCTCCTGATTTGTTATTTTAGCCAATCTGACAGGAGAGATGTGGTATCTAAGAGTTGTTTTGATTTGTTCTTTTGATTCAGATAGGAAGTATTCCCCTAAAATTGAGGTGAGTGCCAAATTAAAGCACCCTAAAAGATGTAGTGTACTGTAAATAATCACAGATATAATCCTTTTAGGAAGACCTTAATCTATATATAAATAATATTGAAGATTATAGCATGTCTATGACCAATGGAAACAGGAGAATGGAGAGTATGTGGATGGTGAAAAAAAGAAGATATAAATAACAAATATTTTTATATGTTTCTAGACTAGCACCATTTGGACAAAGGGTGTAATTTTCCTTGATGATTGGATCTGTTCTGTTTTGTTTTTAGGACAGAAACATATGTAAAATGGAGCAGTAGGATTGATCAAGTCATTTTGACTTGATAGATATATTTATTAAGGACATCCAGTTGGCATTCCAGAGGATATGGCTTTGAGATGATGATTAAAAAACTTTCAGTAATTCTGGAAAGCCTCCATTTCCTGAGCAACTTTTTAAGACTAGAAGTTGAATGAATATCAGGGGCTTATCTACATCAATACAGGCTGTTTACTCATTAAAAAAATCCTATAACAGTAAAATGTAAGGTCAAAAAAAAACGTTGTAACAATTACCTTAAATGATGGTTTGAGAATCCAATGAGATAATATAAACAAAGTGATTTGCAAATCATAAAGGAGTGTACATATGTAATAATATATTTGTGAGCATATGGATATTGGTATATTTAAGTATATATGTGTATGTGTAAAGTTATATGTATTTTATATGGGAATGTATATGTGTGGATTGTTCATAAAAACAAATGCCAAAATCTGAAATAATTTTAGAACAAAAAATTAAGTCATTTGGTAGAGGAGAGCCAGACAGAAAGGAGGTGTGGCTCCCTCTTGTCCTGGCTCTGAAATTTATATATATATATATATATATATATATATATATATACACATGATTTTGACAAAGATTTCTTCACAGAACTCACACACAGGAATCATCTGAAAAAAATTGTGCAAAATAACCTGAATGGAACTTATAAGGTTGGGTAGACACCAAACATTCCCTGGTCATGGCAATCCAAATTAAGAATGCTTTGGGTGGATCCTGGATTCGGGGGAGCCCACAATTCTTTGTAGCCACCTCCAGCGTTCCTAGAGTGCCACTGGGGTAAGATGACATTTTAGATGTAGACAACCTTTGATCTCATAAGGGTGGATTTGAACAGTATAGCTAGATATATCAGTAGATAGATAGAGATATGGATATAGATATAAATATCTACATATGTGTGTATATACACAAACGAAGGAACAAATGAATGAATGAATGAATGAATGAATTCCTGTCAGCAAGAAGCTCCAGCCTAAACACCTAAGGTATAGTCATTTTCTGAACATAACATACTTCAAATGAAAGCGACTTCATGATAGAAATAGCCCAGAATTCATAAACAGAAGATCATAGTTCAAATGCTAATACTGTCACTAATTCCAGATGTAGACCTTGGCCAAGTCACTTTCCATCACTAAGTATCAGTTTCCTACTACACAAAATGAAGACATGACTAGTATTATTTATATGAACAAATTTCTGTGAGAATCATTGGGAAAACATAAAGCACAATGTAAATGTCAGTAATGACTCGTGAAAATCAAGGCAGCCACAGGGTTTGGCAATCTCCTTCTCTCCCAATTGCCTTCTTGGAATGCAGCCAAAAAATTCTCCCAATACTCACAAATAAATCCCTTGTGTCCTGAAGCAGGTTCGAGGAAGAACAAAGAGGAGAAACAAGTCTTTCATTCCTTAATCTGCCCACCATCATATAGTCCCTTGTTCTTCTACCTAGAAGGAAAAATGAATACTAGGGAGAAGTGTTCTGTGAAAGTTAACAAAGCCATTACTCTGTAAATCCAAAGCACCAAACTCCACCCCCTCAAAAAACTGGGGAAAAGATTAATGTCATACTTTCCTTCGTAACTTGTTCTTTGTGTTTTCCTTCTGTGAAAAATTCATTTTGGGAAGAGAAAAGAACACACCGACATGTCGGCAAATATTTCATTTGAATCCTTTTAGTCAACAAGGAACTATCTAGTTCCAACCCTGTCCAACAAACCATTCAGTTTATTTCATTCATATTTTACATGTAGTGTAGTGATGAATTTCATTAGTAAATCAATTTCTGCTTTTAATGTCTCTCTGTCTTTCATTGTCCTCTCTTAGAAGGAATTCTGAACGGCCATGATCCATGCCTCACCACGGAGCATACACAGGTGCTGCTAGAGAATGCAGCTTGTTTACTATGTTTGAAATTTCTTATATAAAAGAAAAAATCTTTATCTTTTCTGCCTCCCACTCTAAGTAAGAAACCCTAAGCACTTAAAGAAAATGTCATATTTAAAGTAACATGTTTGGTTGGGTTCACTTGGCTAGCTTTCTAATTTTTGTTTCACTATTGTATTTTTAGACAGTTGCAAAACATTTTCTAAGAGTTTTGGAGAAGAGTGATCAAGTGGTCAGAGATAGTAAACATTAGGGACCTTACTCTACAAGTTTCCATCTGGTGGGAATTGTATATTTTGTCCATTTTTTTAGCCTTATCCTGTTGTGGAGTTAGTGAAAACAGATGCTTTTGTTAGAACACACCAGTTTGGTTTTTAACAGTTATAAAATTCCAAATCCCTGGAGGTATTGTTTCTTCAAATCTCCACATTAATAATAAATGTGCTTTTGAACAGGATGGGAAGTTTGACAAAATCCTTTTTTTCCCCTTAAGAAACCACAAATCATACTACGCAGTCATGAAAAAGAATTATGCTTCCAAATTTGGGATATTTCTAAAGGGGACATTCAGTTCAGTATTGTCATGCTCCAGGGACATTTTTTGGTGGGGGGTGGGGGGAGAGTTCTACAGTAAAAGTAAAAT